>NW_009623030.1:8774-13875 GCF_000690535.1 Cariama cristata
GTCTGTGATGTGAATTGCCCTACAGAAAGCAGCTGCTCTGTCACCCAATTCCAGTAAAAAGTTCATACACGGGGGAGATGTCAGTGCCTCATCCAATCCACATCCTCCAGAAAAAGAATCTAAATGAACACACACAGAAGATGTCTGAACCCAAACTGCATCTTTCTGGCTGATAAAAGAGGCCCATGAACAAGTCAAAGACCCCCTGCGCCGTGCAGGGACCATTGCTATCCTTCCTCCCAAACCGCAGCTGAGGCAACCTGCGGGACATGCTATGGGTTTAGCCACGTACTGTTCAGCACGAAGTCCTAGTCCTGAGCACATCCATAAAGCAGCTAGCCAGCTTCCAGTTACCTACCTCAGCGTGACCTAGCATGGCCCAGAGTGGACTTCAGTAGGACTGTACATCTAAGCAGAAAGCACTGCTGCAGCCCATCGCCGTGCAGCATCCTAGGAACACGGCAGACACCCTCACCCACCCCTGCTGCTCTGTCATGGCCTCCCAGAGAATTCACTTGGGTTCAGTATCATAGACGCTTGACCCTGAGGCACTGTGGGGTTTGGGTCCACGCTATCCAAAAGGCTTCCTGCTACTGCAGCGTAATGATTGCAGTTGATGAGTTAACACCTTGGTACAGAAGCGTTCTCCACTGCAAAGCAGCAGCGGTTTGGGTCCCAGAGAGAGCTTTCTTGGCAGCTTGTGTGAGACCAAGATTGCCAAGAGACACATGGAGCACAGCATCGTGATCCACCATGCGGGAATCAGGGTGTGCAGCTTTTGGTACACAGGGACTGCGCTCGGTGCCTGCTGGGACTGGGGCAGAACCACGAGGCGAACACTCCTCTTCATTAGTTTTCCATAAACCCAAAGCAAGTCAGTAGCATCTCCAGGGCCACAATGATTCTCGCTCTCGGTACAAGGATTCTGGACTTCGGTGTGTCTTAGGTGATGGTATTTTGGCTTAATTAGATTGTGCTGGGATCAGACAGCCTCGGACCATTTCAGACTCCTGAGTTTGAGGTTTTATGGCCTGGGGAGCTGTCATGCTGATCCAGAAGGATTTGCTCTGCAAAACAGGGAGAAGAGAAGACACATTTCGAGCTCTCGAAACCAAAGGACTTGGTAAGAATGGTCTTCCAGTTCCAGCTCACTCACAAGGCATTAAGCCCCACCTCCCGGTGAACGGCTAAACCGCAGGGACAACGCTCTACGTCGAGTAAAAACGGGGAAAAGTTTTCAAGACAATAGTAATCACGTAGAAAAATGCCTTAACTACACTTGAAATACTTTAGGAGAATGCACTGATCTTCATCAAAGTGTCAACAAAATAACACTATAAAATAAACTTTATGTTTCGACCATCCCTAACCAAAACAGTTTGGCACAAGTTGTTGCACAGAACCTTTCAGTATTTTGTTTTGTCATTTCGTTGCAGTGAACAAACCATACCCATCAAAGCTCTAACTACAGGCTGGGGCACGGGATGACTCTAGAAAAGTGTGGAAGAGCATGAAGAAACAGGGAGACAGCCCAGGAGGTGGCCGTCTCACTCAGGATCTAACCATCTAACCACTGTCAAGTCTTTCGGAAGTACTATAACTAAAAATACATATTAAGGAGGGATTTGAAGCTGAAAATAAGCAGATGTGGGTGTTACAGGGTCCTTCTCCAGGTACACACAGCAACAAAGGAGAAATCACAAGGGTGAGTAGCCTTCCCAGTAGGTACAACAATCCCGTTGTGTTAAATCAAGTAGTTTGAAAAGCCGGGTAAAACCAGAAGGACAAGAGCTGCTCTTGCTTCAGAGTGCTCGAGCTCTTGCGTTGTCTGTGGTGCAGACTCCTGTCCTCTTTGAGGGTTGTTTTTTCTGGTACAAACTTGTTTCTGGCACATCTGACAAGCGGTTGCAGTGTTCTTACAAGAAGGTGAGGGGTTTGTTTGTAGGCTCTGCACATGCACAACCGATCTCCACAATGTGAAATGATAAAGAACGCAGCATCCTTGGGAAGAGTGTGTCTTCAGACGCTGCAACTTCATAGTGACTGCAGATTTTTCAAGATAAACAGTCTTCCTTTGGTTTGAAAGTGAAAGATAGATATCTGGAGTGTGCCAAGATGATACTTGGAAGGAGTAGCACTTAAAAATACATGATCCAACTGCTGGCCCAGTCTGTGTATAATACACACGCACATAACACACATGGAGCGTCAGCTCGTCATGAGATTTTTTTTTTACTGCTGCTGCTCCTAAAAGCCCTGAGGCTCTCTGTTCCTATGCCATGAGAGAGAAAATAATAAAACCTAGATGGATCCAGCCACTCCATGGGATGCTGAGGCTGGACCATGCAGCCTGTCCTCCCTTACACCATACGGACTGCCAAGCGAACTGCCTGGTGCCTGGGGCTAAAAAGGGCCTTGTCCTCACCTCTCCTCTCCTTTTCATAGTGCTCCCTCTCCCTGCCCCAGAAAATCCATGCTGAGGTAAAAAAAATTCCTTCCAGCTCATCAGCTTCAGTGATTTCCTCATTGATACCTTCTGAGTGATTCCCAGAGAGAGGCCATCTTCCCCGGCTGCTCCCCCCCTACCAGCAGTGCGTGGGGAAGGAGGTGACTCTGTCAAACTGCACTTCCCTTGCTGGAGAGGCTGGGAGATGTGGGCAAACGAGTCAGGGTGCTGCCGGGAGCTGAAGGATGCTCCTGCAGTCCAGCAACTGGCACAGCCCTGCAGGACTGGCTTACATGCAAGCAGATGCTGCACGATGCTATAGATACCAAGCCTGGTATGGAGCACGAACTGCGCTCCCAGGGGCCTGAGCACAGGATTTGGGATGCACCACAAGCAGAAAAAGCAATTAGAGCTTTACACCATTCATCTAGCTAAGTCTCCCAAAAGAAGCCAGGCCTTTGCATCCCGGCGTGAGCACCCACAGCTGGCAAAGCACCCGGCCTTCCTCCCCTTGCAGCCATGGTCCTCCCCGGTGAGGCAGCCGCCAGCCGCCCGGTGTGGCAAGAGAGGCAGAATCCAGTGGGATGGGGTATCAGCAGGCCAGTGGCCAGCCTTGCAATGGGGGGGTGTGGGTCTAACACTGCCTGGAACAGCACAGACCCTGGCACCACAGAAAAGTTGCTCAGAGTTACTGCTCCCTGTCTAGACTGCTTTTGTAAACTCCAGGGATGGCATTTTGCTGTTTAGCCACAGCGACTGTGGGGGAGAAGTCAGTTGTGGAAGGTCTCCAGTCCAGATTTGTATCTCAAAACGTGTATATATAGAATTAATTTGGAGCTACAGTCTTCCCCAAACTATTCCACTGGGCAGCTGACACTGACAGCCCAAAGTAGAGCAATTATTCACAGGCTGATGGGCTTTGCCAAAGACAGATTTTTTTTTTTTTTCTCCTCAATCATTAAAAGAAGGAAACTGAGGTATCAGCAGCAGCAGAAGTGTTGCGTGGCCGGGATATCAAGCAGCAGCAAACTAGTGCTTTTGCTATGGGTGGTGTGTCACGGCATAACGGGGCTTACAGGGCAAGGGACAGACAGCAGACCGAGTAGGGAGGGGGATGCAGTGGTCTGCACTCAAGCTACGCCAAGGCCAACAGTCAAGCTCAGTGCTGACCCCTCACTCCGAGTCCTGCTGACATCAGGGACAAGAACAAATTTTGCTCCATTTTTGCGAGACTGCATTGCATGCCTACTACTAAGGGCCTGAACTCAAGTTAAGGAAAAACTTTCAGCCACACCCCTCAGCATGTAAGGAACACATGTTCTTCACGTTACCTGCACCAGTTTGCACAAAAAGTGAAAATGTTTTCAACAACTTGTTTATTGGAAATTGCAGTAGTTCCCCACAAAACTTTTAGGCAAAATTTATTTAAGACCACTTCACCCATGCCCTCATCTTAGTATGTACAACAAAACGCCATCTTTGAATTCTTCAGAAGATGGATGTACTGACCTCAACTTGGTCCCAGGAGTTTGTACACTTTTCCTTACTTTATTACAGTATTAGGAATAGCATAGTTTTATAAGACTCAATAAAGAATGTTTTGAGATCACTGATTTAAGAAAAAAGTCATTGTAAGCTTGCATACAGTCTTAATAGGATTAGAAAACACTGACCTTTCCTCTCCAATGTAAAAAAACAAACACCACCCCCCCCCCAGTTACAATGCTCCATGTCAGAAATGGGAACACTTAATTTCTCCAAGCAACATATCCGTAAGTTTTACTCTGAGGTCTTCCCGCTCATTAGAACTCAGATTTTTTTTTTTTTTTTACTATGACAAGTGAATAAAGCCTATTTTAAGTGACAAGTCACAATCAACATCACTTCAGTTTGCAGTCTGATCTAAAACTGTGTCACCTCAAGGCATTTTACTTCAAAGTAGTTGTGAGTAACCCTTATGTCCCTATTCTGTATGAAGTGTCTAACCCCACATTAATACACTTGTTTAGTGTAATGTTGAAAAAATTTTAAACACTAGATATCTAGAAAGCATTAGTTAAAAAAGGTAGCTAAGCTGCATCAGAGAGAATCAAGGTTTGGATAACTCAAAGTACTGGAAAGTGCAAGATGAGGCAGGAAAATGGTATTTAAAGAAAAGCCATTTTGGCTTTTTTAAAGCACTAGAGCAACTACCTTGCAGTGTACCACAAATCACCCCAGACAATCAATGCTAACAACAAATCAAACCCTTTGAGTGTCAACAAGCTTCCTCTCCTCAAAACACAGCTCTGGTAAGGAAGCACCAATGAGCCCGGCTGCGAAAATGCTATCTGTAAAGTGTGAGAGACTTGCACCTCGGATGGCTGTATCGAAATGCTTACTACTGAGCAATCAGCACTCCTTTTAGAACGAAGAGCTCTTATTAGCAGATTACCAAACAAAACGTTAGAAATGCCCAGTAAGTTTTATTATTTTCCATTTAAAAAAATCCGAACGATGGTACAGTTAAAAGACTCGAAGCTGTCCAGAAGCAGGCATTGTACAAGACTTCTCCCCGTCAGAGTCCTTCGAGGGCACAACACACGAAAGCGAAGAGACCAGGACTACGGAGGGCCGCAGACGCCAACGCTCCCCGGGCCACCGGAGCAGCATCCT
>NW_009623031.1:0-564 GCF_000690535.1 Cariama cristata
GCGCGCGCTCCCTTATCTGCTCTCCATCGAGAGCAGTGCAGGTAGGAAATGGCACAGCACTCCACCGGCAAATCCCTCGCAAAGGTCTTTCTGAGTCAGTGGCACTAACTTCATCTGGGGCATTTCGTAATTAGACAAACAGAATTACTCTCAGTCTGGCTGCTCCTGGATTAATTGAGCACTCACCAACTCTTATCAAGCATCTGATGGCAAGTTGCTATTTGAGTTAGAAAAATACCTATTAGTTATTACAAAACTCCGAAGTTTCCCAGCTCAGCTAATCTCTCAGCGTGATTTCCTGCGGCAGCGCCGGTCGGTGGTGCCAGCAGACCCCATCACCTGAACCTCCCTCAGGCTTTTTCCCCGGGGATGCCGGGCACTGGAGCAAAGTCACAAAACCCCGTTTTCCCATGCGAGCACCAGCGCTCCCGGCATCAACACCGCAGGACCGCCCCGGGTCAGCTCCCTGTCTCTCGCCCACATCCCCACAGGGTGCCACAGGCAGGGTCACGCTGTTTCGGGGATCCCGTTTGGCCAGGAGCGGCCCCAGCTCTCCATAAAGCC
>NW_009623031.1:595-4071 GCF_000690535.1 Cariama cristata
CCCTGGGATGGGCGATGCCCCACTCCCACCCAGGTTTTTGTCCCTGCGGGCCCCAGGCAGGGCTGTGCCGTGCTTTCTGTTTCTCCCCGGCACAGGTTAAGACAACCATAGACAGAAAATAGCATGCAGATGAAAGATGCTTTGCATGATTTGGAGATATTCAAATGAAATGCGAGATGGAAGAGCTCGCAGGATAGTTAGAGAAAAAAAAAGCAAAGCTCTGGTTTTTGAGCATGGTCAGAGCCGTGGTCTCCCCAGTTCGGCCACTTTCAACTCATGACGTAGAGAAAGTCTTGGGATACGGAGAAATGAAGAATCCCCAAACCGGGCAGTTTACATACTTTTCTTTTGCACATGATCTGACTCCTACCACTGTTATCTTACGGTGGAAATTTCCTACGTTGAAGCGTAATGCAAGATCAGAACTTTTTGACTTCTACAAAAAAGACGTGTTGTCCTAATTGGATAGGAGCAACTTTGGAAAGTGCAGATAAGGGAAAACTAAGTTTTTCCTACAGGTTCAGCAATTTTACAGCCATAAATTGAGGTGTTTCTTCCAGAAAAGCACACACAGGTATAGATCACCAAAATATCCAGAAACTGCCAGCTGAGGGGGTTCAGTCCAAGCAGGCCATGAGCATCCCCGTCCTGCTCGCCTTCCTGGCGCTGTCGGCCTGCCAGGGTCACCTGGCCGCTCTGCTGCCACAGACCTCCACCGTCCTGAAGGAGAGCATCAGGCTGCTGGGCGAGCTCCTGGAGACGAAGGTAGGGCTCCGTTCGCACGGCTCAGCCTCTACCCGCTGATGGGAGGGACAGATTGTTTCACCGGGTTCGGTGAGAGTGATACTGAGTCAAAGAAAGGTGCTGAGCGTGCAGCGGCGAGGCAGAGCGCATGGTTCACAGCGCTCCCGGAGGGCCGAGAGCGGGCGGGCGGATGAGTGTGTGTCTGCGTGCGCACGTGTCAGGATGGATCCGCGTTTGCGGTTTCTCTAGCCTGATCGCTCCTCTCCTTTGTGTCTTGATAAAGGTTTCCTGTGACAAGATGAACGTGACAAATATTTTTGCAGACGATAAGGTAAGAGAGAAACAAACTCGTCCTTGTTCGAAAATAATCATACGGCCACGATGGGTATGGGGAGAGGATGCTGGGGGCCAGAGGAGAGCACGGGGCAGCCAGGAAGCCCTGCCCGTCCTGGCGCAGCACGGGAGCGAGGAGCCCATCGCGAGCCCCGAGCGGCGATGCTGGGCTGCCAGGCTGGCCCTCGCTGCTCCCGGTGTCCAGCACGGGTGCCCTCACCTTCCCGCACCCATCTCCGCCTCCAGCCAAAGCAGCATGGGCTGCGCCCGGCCACCCCGGGGGCAAGGGGGAGGCCAGAGGGGCAGGCAGGAATGGGGAGCGTGTGGCTGAGCAGCATACAGCGTTTTTCAAGCTTTTCAGAAAGGAAGAGAGGAACTTCTTCCTTTGCCTTGGAGCGCTGTGTCACCGTCTCACAGACACCCACACGCGCCTATCGCGCAGCATCTCGAGCTCTGGTTAGACACACTATCCCTCTTTAGCCCCTTATCTGGGGGAAAGCTCTTCAGTTAGCAGAAGATTTAATAGCAGATAATAAAGTCTATTTCTGCTCTGAAAATTGCTGCCTAAGCCAAGCTCCCCAGCACCAGAGTTCCTGTTTTCACAGAAAGCTGATGCCCTCACCTTGTGCTGCACGGGTGGGTGGCAGCTGAGGGGTGCAGCAGCCTCCCTTGGGGGGCTGGGGCTGAGCACACCTTTGGGGGGTCCCCGCACCCCTCCTGCCACAGGGACCAGCCCTGGGAGTAAGAAGAGATGCCTGGGGTGCTGCATCACCCAGTGCCCACAGACCCAGCCGCGTTCACGGGGATGGGTCGTTTGCTTATTCGATGGTGCCGTTTGGGTGAAAGCGGAGGAGATGTGAGCAAGCAGAGCTCTCCGTAACCTGCCCGCGCTGCTGCAGCAAGGCGGCATCGGGAACATCCCCAGGGAAGACAGTTCAAGAGTTTTCTTATTACCGCCAGTGCTTCATTTATTAGCTCCTCATCTTCCCTGTCTCTCTGCTATGGGACTTCATCTACTCAAAGCACCTGATGGAAACAACCTCTTCCCAGGGGCTTTTGTTATTCCCGTTGAGCCTCTGTCCACCCCAACCAGCTTCATTCCCACAGAACCCCTCAGGGAGCAGCTCCCCGAGCACAGGGTCCCACACTCACGCCTGCGACGGGAGCACGATGCTCGAAGCACGTGGGTGCTCACTGCTGTGCCAAATTCTGCGACAACTTCTCATCGGCGGCTGACGGCACCCTCCTTGTCGGGGTCAGGAACAGACCCCCGTGTGCACACACATGGCAGGCAAGCTTCGGGGAGGCTTTGGCATCTCAAGCTGTCCCCGAGCACAGGGTCCCACACTCACGCCTGCGACGGGAGCACGATGCTCGAAGCACGTGGGTGCTCACTGCTGTGCCAAATTCTGCGACAACTTCTCATCGGCGGCTGACGGCACCCTCCTTGTCGGGGTCAGGAACAGACCCCCGTGTGCACACACATGGCAGGCAAGCTTCGGGGAGGCTTTGGCATCTCAAGCTGTCCTTTGCACCTGCACTTTAGAACAGAAATGGATTATTTATGCTGTTTTAATCTGCTGCTAGTGAAGCTGCAATTGTACAAAAGGGTTTCTAAAAAAGTCACACGCGTCTTTCTTTTTCCAGAGAAACGACACTGAGATCTTATGCGAAGCCACCACGGTCGCTTGGGAGGGCCGGAGCTGCCACAAGCAGCTGGAGGGCATTTACCTCAACTTGCGCTACCTGGTCGGAAGGAAGAGCGCAGCCCACAAGGTAAGGCAAGGCTCTCCGAGGCTCTCCCCTCGCAGCCCTTGGACCGTGCTGGGGCCACCCAGCCCTCAGCCTTTGAGATTTCTGCACATCCAGCTTCTCCCTCGGTCACCGATTTCGCTTTCGCCCAGCCCTCTCCCACAGCACCATCAGCAGCCAAGCCCACGCTGCCGAGCCAGCCCCCTGAAGCAAGCATCTTAACGGCCGTTTTTTACCTGTTATTACAGACACTGTGTCCCGTGGCAGCAGGCAACACTACCTCACTGCGTGATTTCCTAGCAGATTTACGCAGAGTCCTCCAACGATTACTAAAAGGCTATAGTTTGAAGTGAAAAGAGACACAGCTTGCTTTTTTTGTTTTTAAACTATAATGACACTGTATTCTTCAGAGATTATTTAAAGAATTATTATTATAAATAAATGTATTTTTGGACTAAATTTGCTGTCATTGCCTAAGATGTTTCTTGGCCAGAAACTGGAGGGCACAGGAGCACATTTGAGAGCTCAAAGGTGCCAGCTGGAGCCTGGGGCACTGGGACCCGGCCGGCAGCACCTATGAGCCAAGGAGCCACCAGCCCTCTCCCACCACCCCAGCAGGAAGGCCAAGGGGCCCCGGACGAGGCCAC
>NW_009623031.1:4144-26639 GCF_000690535.1 Cariama cristata
GCCGAGCCGGGAAGAAAGGCTGGGTATTTTCTATCCATGTTGTTGGAAAGGGACAAGTTTGTGACTGGGTTGGAAACCAGGGCACAGGATGATGGTGCTGGCTCCAGCGAGCTGAGCCAGACTCCCAGATGGAACTGGGGCTTTAGAAATAAGGGGGTTTAAAACCATGAAGTCAGAAGTCCTTTTGGTAACTTTGCCATATGAGCTGCAAGAAATACACAGGGCTACAGTGAACAGAGTCCAGAGGCCACCAGCACAAGGGCCATGCTGGCAAGAGTTGCCCAGACGAAGAACGTGCCGTGCTGAGGGATTAAGGCTTGTACGAACACCAGGAAAGCCGGTCTAAGCAGAGGAAAAAGCTCAAGAGGAGCCAGGCCACAAGCAGGGCCCGCTTCTGAAAGCCATGAACTGGGAAGCCTGTGCTAGAGCTGCAGAGGGAGATGCTAGGTCCATAGCTAAGCAGCCCCTTAGTTCTCGCTTCACTTTACAGTCTATTTATAGCTTTTATTTCTCTCCTAACCACATATTTTCATATATGCCACTTATATATGGCATAGCCCTTTGTGGCCCAGGAATAAAGAGGCTCCAGCAGCAACAGCAGCAAAACGAAACAGCAACAGGGAGCAAAACTTCCCTGTTGAAGGGATGACTGTAGCCTGGGGCAGAGCTGGGCGGTGGTTAAAGCCTCTCTAGCAAGAAGGGCCTGGCATCTCGCAGGTATTTAGGTGCCTACCATTTTGCAGCTTACTTTGGCACAGCGTGGGAGAGTGCTTTGGAAAGTCCCAGGACTTGGTTTGTGCATCAGCTGAGTCACAGTACTCAGGGGAGCTGCAAAGTTAGCAGACCACAAAAAACCTGTTACCTACTGCACGAGCAGGCTGAAATGTCTTCCAGAGGAAGAAACGCACTGCAGACCAATACAGCTTATGCAGCAGAGTCAAACATTTCCAATTACTGCAGGTAAATTCACACCACCTACACAAATACAGGGTGCGACAGGCTTGCCATGTAGCACGAGGACACTTACAGCCCCAACAGTGTGAAAAAGCCTTCTCCCCCTCCGCTGTACCACCTGTGCAGCGCACAGGTGCTGAACACAGGCAGCACCCACCGTTTTGGTGGGCTCTCCTCTTCCCCGAGGGCAGCTCCAGGACAGCCCCAGCAGAGGACACGGGGCTCCTCGGGGCACACCTCCCCATCCATGTACCAGCCTCATCCCACTGATCTCCTCCGGAGCCTTGCAAAGCATCCTCTTGTTCTGCCCTCTCTGCCTCTTCCACAAAAGCTTGCTGCCCGCTGCCCTGGAGCTCAGCAACAAGGGTCCCCATGCACCCGACACTCACTTCTCTAACCTCTCCAGTGAGTGCTGTGTACCGGAACTATACAGACGATCTCAGCTACCCTTCCTAACATCTCTTCCGACTCAACCGAGTTAGAAAGATGCTGGATGTAAAAAGTTATTTGAAAAACATGTACAGAGGTGGAACTAGGAATCAAGAATTTTATTTCATGGTATGAACATGCTCCAGGGACACAGTACTGATATATACAGTGTAATGAATAAAGTTTAATCATAAAACAAAGAATAATCAGAAATAAGAGAGTTAGAAAACCAATAAATAGGAAGACAAATTATACAAACAGAGTAGCAGTTTCTCTATACACAGGACTGGCTAAGCAGAACTGTTGAGAACGGTGTAAGCCGGACACGTGTAGACAGCGTAGTCAGTGAAAGGCACTAACGACCATTTTCCCCTCCTCTTAAAGCAAGGATTAGGAACAAGTTAAATATGAAATAATTCATTTACACAACATTAAACAACATAAAGCGTCAAAACCCTCAATGTTAAGGTCAATGTTCTAGAATGAGGGGAATTTTCTGGCAGCAAGATGCAAAGATGAACACACTATATATATTATGGAAATATGATTTTTGATTAATATTATAGAGCATATACTACTGACCTGGGATGAGAACGGTTGTATTAAGCTCTTAAAAAAAACCCACAACAAACATACAAACCAAAGCCCTTCCTCATTAAAACATGTTATGGACCCATTAGACATTCACAGATTGTCCAGGGCTATAGAGAAGGCCCACGTGCAAGCCAGACTCCCTGGTTTTAAAAGAAAGTTCCCAGAGCTTCAACAAAACACACCAGTTAAAAGGTAAGCCAAGCCAATAGATCATCATGACCACGACAGTGTTCCACTTTATTTAAAGTCCTCTTGTAAGAGCAGATAATCTGTCCTCCAAGCCCCTGACACAGGAGATTACAACCAGTTTCTCCAATCTGCCAATTACAAAGGTGTGCAAGCAACTATTTACTAAGTGTTTTCTCTGCCCCAAGGCTCATTTAAATATGTAGAGTACTATTGTTTTCAGCAGCAAGACTGTAACATTAATTAAATCGTAAAGCATATGCCTTTACAGTTAAGTTTTAAATACTTTAAGTGCAGTGTCATGGTTCACAGTGGTATCTTTAAGCCACTGATGTCTGCCAGGTAAAAGAATTTTCAATGGTCTTTTTGAAAGCACAGTTCAGGAGAAATTCCCTTAAACAGGTCATTCAACAAATCTTGGCTCAAGAAGACGTAACACAAAAGGGAAATACAACAGTTATCCCTGGTTCTGAGAACTAGTACAGGCCAAAACTATGCACCTATCTGCCTGGCCTCAGAACTGACATAAGGCCTAAGACAAAACAGCATGTATGCCATTTCCAGTCTATCTTGTTTGATGAGAAGTACGTAACACAAAATAACCCAACTCTATCTAAGCACATTCAAAGTAAGGTCAGCTCCTCGAGAGCAAAACCAAATCACAGCTTGGATTGACAAAAATTCTGAGTATTTACCTCTAAGCACTAGGCTAAAGACGACATATGTCAGTGTTCATATTTGTATCTTGCATGAACTTAGGTGACAAAGCCAGATCCTGTATGAACTTAGGTGACACTCCCTCCCCTCCAAAACAGAGGGCAGTATGTTCTTCTAGGTCATAATCATGAAAAACACATTTAAAAACAGGGAAAAGCTTACAACTCATTTAGAACAGCACTGAATATATCTCCAAGGCAAAATATGCCTTTATAAGATCAGTTTTAACTATTATAGGTCCTGTTACAGACCTGTTACAGAGCCACAAGGTACATCCAGTTAAGCATCATGATAGTAAGGAAAGGCTATCAACTTTTAACTAAGTACTTCACAAGAACATTCTAGTAACTGCAAACGTGGCTACTAGCAAGAACTCAGGACACCTAACGAGCTGTCTTGTTCTTTCTGTCATGCTTAAGGACTCGATTTCTCCTGTTAGAAATCACAGCTTTTTAAACCTCTAGGTAACACTACAATTACACAGAAGGTACAGCTAATTACCAGCACCCTGGCACAGGAGCTGTTAAGACGCCTACAGCTGATGTACTCCAGCACGAGTTATAGAGCCCACACAATCCAGAGGAGATGCATTTTCCCTGTGACGCAACAGCAATGTATTAAAGTGATATGTGTCTATTAGCAGCATAAATATCAAAGAAAAAGAGCAGCCACCACAAATAAATGGTTATTATCGGAGACCAGAATTTTTTTTCCCCCTCTTATCAGAGCATAGCCAGAAACCCGAGATGATACAGTCTACACAGGAACACAAACAGCATCAGCTATTTCAGGGGATGTTACTGTCCTGGGAAAACTGGGCAATTTATGCCTGTTTTGATATCAGAGTCAAATTCATCCTCACCCTCAAATTCATCCAGTGCCCTTGTAGCCAGGGATGAGAAAATGGAGCCACGATGCTCACAGTCCCAAGGCCGAAGCCAAGTCCTAGAGTTATAGCATGCCCCTTAAATAATCTCTGCTGTTCAGATTACAAAACAATTCACATACATTTAAAAAATTCCAGCTCAGAAGCATAAAAAGCAGCCAAAGCAATGCTGCAACACAGCTTTAAAAGGAGGGAAGAAAATCTCTCTTTTGCCTTTGCATCAAAGGCCTCATTCTCCACAGTGCCAGCAGATGACACGAAAAGAGACAAAAACAAAAGCACTACTTAGACACCCTTGTTTTTCGATGCACTTCAACGGAGCATGGTCCCTTCCCAGAAGTCTCAGACTTTTGTAACTCACATTTCTCCTACCCAACTACTTTCTCTGTGCAGCAAGACAGCAAATGAAGGGAAGAGGACTGTGTATCTGATACACAGTATGATCCGGTTAATAGCCACAGTGAGGAACATTTAAATAAAAGGGTTTGATGCTTTTAAAGGTTTGCAGCAACCACTTTCAAATACAGATCAGTGCAACAGAGGACAATAGTGAAAGCTGCCAGTTATGTGCAAAGCAGGGCATAGATTAGATTTACCAGCCTTAAATTTTAGGATTTCATCAACCGTTTTGAGCTAACACGTCTAGCACTGAAACACACATCTAGAACCCTTATTTTCTATACATTTCAACAAGGATTGCCAACAATAGTTTCCCTGCACAACACGTTTAACACATGGAATTTCACAACCATCATATATACCAGTTTAATATTATGTTAATATAACATACAATATACAGGCAACTAAGGAAAAATACTTTTTTTTTAAAATAAAGCTCCATACCAGCAAGGCATGGATTTTATAGCCATGTCAAACCGTGCCATCTCTTGAATTCCATATTCTGGCCAAATCTGATACACTCACTGATTTTTACAGCAATTCTGAATGGGTCACACCTACTGCAGCAGAGAGTCAATGACGGCTCCTGGTTTTGTCGAACGTTTTCTGTTTGGAGAGCAGAAAGGAAAGGGAAGAAAATAACACCACACACACATCATTATGCTGTCCAGGAAAGACAGGGACCAGTCACGTTTCAAGTAGAAACTACACAATGGTACTTGTCCACAAACATTTGTCAGAACCAGCCAACCAAAAACAACCAAGAAAACCCATGTTGAAATCTCCCCCAACAACACATTACTTTCCAGTAATAACAGTACATGCACTGTCACTGTGTCAGATGTTAAACTGAACCACAGGACACCATAAAATAAAAGCAAGAAGCTGGAAGAGGGGGCTGCAGCAAAAGGGCATCAGAAGAGTCCCCAGACAAGTCTTTCTGGACAAGATTTTACTGTAGTAGAGATTTCAGCTTAGTTCTGTCACACGTGACACCAGTAAACCTTGGACCATGCAAAATTTTAGCATTTTGTCTTGTCATTAAGCAAATATTTGAAACCTTACAGTGAATTTGCATGCACAAACTTAAGCCTTCCCCTGGATAAATCCCCCACTACATATAGATACTCCAAAGTTCTTCACCTTCTACCCGTCTTGGGCCTGGATCTTCCTTTTGAAGTCCTCGGCCTCTCCAGCTTCATCAGAGATTGCCTCAAGCTTTCTTCAGTGTAAGCTAAGTAAACATGGGAAAGGTCCACTTCAAAGGGCTAAAAAAAAAAAAAACCACACAAAACAAAGAAAACCCCACAAAACAAAAACATCAGAATCATTTTATACACTGATCAACCCTAGAAAGACTCATCTCTTCAAAAGAGGAGAAACTGAAATTGGACAGTTTCCCCACAAACATGCAGTAGCAGACACAGGCAGCAGAACTTAGACCTATGCAGTTCAACACATGCTTATAAAGAGTCACTCACATCTTTTTCTTTTTTATCCAGGACAGGTGTCTGTTTCCTCATATTATTTCCTGTATATGCAACACATTTCTGAAAGAAACAAAGGTCTGTTTGTAAAGTCTATTGTGCACAGAAAAACCAACTACAGCTTTATCAATTTACTTCTGGGCTCAATTAAACTCCTCAGAAGCCCGTGCTAACATTAGCTTGTACACGAGCCAGTCGGCTAGCTTACCAGCTGCCATTCTCCAATGTCTTCATTCCAGTGAACATAGTTTTCAATCATTTCCTAGAAAAATTAAAACAGTAATTGTTACAGACTTGCACAATTTACCCTCCAGATGCATTTTCCAGAACATACATCCCTAAAGGCTGGGACAAGCTGCTTAAGAAGTCTTGACCATTCCAAGTTGTTTTGAACATGACGTGGCTGTCCTGTTCAAAAACTCCTATTTACACTTGGAAGACTACAGAAGAGAAAAATACCACTCCCAAATCATATGCATTGGAGTTCCCACTAAAGCATGGATTTTCTATCATGCCAATGCCATCAGGATAGCAATAAACACACATCGTAATGTGGAAAAAAAAGAAAGATTAAGGGAAGTAACTTTTATGTTTTCTATTAAATAGCGTGCATCATATTTAAGCTCGTCACAAATTTTCTGGATATTGGGGTCACAAAGAAAACATGTGAAGAGTTCCAAGTTCAGTCTTACCACTTCATATTAATATCAGACATTACCAAGCACAACTTCAAGCACAGTGGAAAAAAGAGCTTTTGAACAAACCCAGAGCATAGGCACACAGTGAATTCACCAGTTAAACACATGGTGAATGTGTTTTGTTTTTTTTTTTTTAAAGTTAGGAAAATATGCTGCAAGAGAACTGAGGTTAGTATATCACTCTGCTTACAACCCCTGACATATTATACACTTCCCTAAAACAGATTCCATAACCACAGAATTGTAGCCAGAGTTATCAAAACCCCTGAGAAATACAACAAAGCCATTCTGCATTCGTTATTCACATCATTGTGCTGGTTTTGGAGCCAAATGCACCCAACCCACCAACTCTGATCTTCTTCCAAGTCAACTTCAAGCAGAAGTTCACCACATTACAAGAGTCACTTGACAAAAGCATCTTTTCCTATTTTAACATCCCCTGGTTCTAACAATTCAGATAAGGGCACAAACACATGAATGCAACTGAGTTGCACCTGCTCAGCTGAGCCACAGCAAAGAAAAGCTCACAGCAATATGCACTGACTCCTTTGTGCTCCAACTTAATAGACAGGTGTCATTCAGCTCACTGTGAATACCTCATGAAGAGAAAAGATGACAACTCGTTGCATTTGTTGGACAGAATAAAAGCCAGAGGGCTCAGCATGCACAGCACAATCCTACATCACAGGCTTAGGCTCTTTGTCTTTACCTGGTAGTCCTGAGGAATGAAGTTATCTATAATAAGCATCTGAAGACGAAGCTCCCTGCTCAGCTGTCGAATATTCTCTAGCAATCCTTCAATCTCTCTCTGATGCTCTTGTTGCAGATCTGCCATCTGAAGACAAATCAGGCATTTGCGAGGCATCAGAGTTAGCTTAAGACATGGTAACAGCCTAAAAGAACAGTCTTCTGCCTATACAAGGGTTTTGGGAAATTAAAACAAACTCTGGTTATAAGTACTAGAATATTTATCTCTGAAGAATAAACTTTTGGAAGCATTCCAGCTCAGAGATGGCTGAAAGGAGCATTAAGTTCTCAGTTTCACAGAAACGAAACTGGCCTTCTGCCAGTCCAAGCTCTGCACCAGCTAAGAGCAGATGAAGAGTGTGCAGACAAGTTATATCCTTGGCAAGATTTCAAGGAAAATCTCTGATCCCAAAGACAAAATGCACTTTTCATGAAACAGGAACTCCAGATACCAGCCAAAGGACACACTGATCCAGTGACTGAGGAAGAGATAATGAGAGCAACAGGTAGAAAGGACAGCCAGCTAAGAGCAGAGGAGCATTTGAACTGCTGCAAAGCAGGAGACTGGGCTGTCAGCAAACAACCTATTTTGTTTCAGAAATAACTAGTGTTTTTCTGTGAAGTTCTGAGTATCTCAGGGTCTCACACATACCCTCTTCTCATCCTGGCGTGGGGAAAAGCTCTACAACATGCCCCTGTGAAGGAAGCTGTGACACCAGACTTAGATCTTTTTGAATTACATGACCCAAATGGACAGCACAGAAAGACATTTCTAAACACGCAGCACTTTTTCCAGTCGTACAAAGCTGATGGCTTACCCTTCCCAGCTATAGTCCCTCGCATGATCACAGGTTGAGGACTTCAGATACTAACCTCTGATTTTGCAGCCATAAGCATGGTCCAAACTTTCTTCAGCTTTTTGGTTTTCCCCTGTGCTTCTTCCTGGAGGCTGGTGTACTTCTCCTCGATGTCCAAGCGTTCTTGCTACGTGCAACATTCAGCACAGACATCCACACATTAACATAATCAAAGAAACTCTCTGCAACAGTATGAACAAGAGGAGAAACTACTCGAACAAAACGAAGTATTTGCCAAGGGCACGGAGACCTGGCTTAGCCAGGCTGGCTCAGACCCACAGTGATCACACAGTCCCAGAGCTGAGCACTGCCGTGGCCTCTGAAGCAGTTAGCTTCTGCTGTGCTTTCAGAGTAGAGCCACATTTCATCCACGTGAGCCATGCCAAGGCACACAACGTGGTGTGTCCCACCATTGCTGTTTTCAGACAGCTACAGCATACAACCCCACCTCCTTCTCCTCAAGCTCCTTCCGAAGCTGTTCTGCTCTCTTCCTTCGTTCTTCCAGTTCCATATTTGATTCTTCTAGAAGCTTCTCTTGTTCCTCTGCTTTTGCCAGCAAGTCCACGCCTCCCACAATCACCTTCTTCTCCAATGCAGACAGTTTCTCCAGTAGGGATTGGTGCTCTTGTCTAGAGAGACAGGTAAGCGTGAAACTTCCTGTCCTACAGTGCTCACAAGGCAGCAGGTCCAGCTCAGTTTTACAGTCCAGACAACATTCATGGGGCTGGAAAAACTTGTCTTGCTGCCAAAGGTTTAAGCAAGGGTGAGGCAGTGCAAGTGAATGCAGGGAGTTCCCTGAGCCTCAGCTCCCATCGCTTTCCCGCAAGCGAAACCAGGTCAGCAGAGAAGTCTCTCCTGCTGCAAGTCCCCTCTGTGAGGGGCTGCAAGGCACTGGTAATATCACCAGGCTACCCAAGGCACCGCCTCCCCGAGGGCCCTGCCAGCACAGCGATGCTCCAAGGCAGCTGCAGAAATGGAAGCGAGTGAACAGAGATGAAAGCAGGGCAGCTGAGATGCAAACCAGGAATGCTGGCTGCTCTTGGAGCAGCCTCTGGCAGCAGGCCTGTCCTATTTGCATGGGCCAGTGCCATCTCAGCAGCTTTTCAGCTCCAGAGTGGAGAACCCCTGCACCCAAAATGACATGCTCGTGACAGCGTGCCGCAGAAAACCTGGTTTGCTACACAGCTATTACCCACTGACCAAGCAGTACAACTGTACTGCTGCTCTTCACAGGTCTCCAGCATTTGGAGGATTCATTTATGTTTCTAGGCTATCTTGCACAACTAAAGTTAAGAGAAGAAAGAAGTGGCAAAACGATAAAGTTTGTCTTTTGTATCTGCACTAAACTCTGAAAGCAGAGTAAGCTCCTCTTTCAGTTTAATAGCATGAGTTGATGTTCAGTTTATACTAAGTTTGACAGGCACCTCACCATGCATCTCCAGATACCGTAACCGAGTTGTAGATTAAGAAAGGAAAAACCCACATGACCACACAAACTGCTCAGAGCAGGGTACTCACTGAGCTTTAAGCAAGTCTTTTTCTCTCTTCTCCAGCTCAGCTCTGGCTTTATTTCTTTCTTCCTCTTCCATATCAAGCTTAGTTTCAAGAGCTTTTCTCTCCTCTTCAATCTTTGCTTGCATCTCGACCATCTTATCAGGGGAAACTTTCTTTTTGCCTTTGGAAGAGATAGGGAAAACAGAAAAATAAGAGCCTCTGTACCACAGCATTTTTTTTTCCAAGTTCAGATTAAATACTTCATTTAACAAAAATTCATTTAATTAGATGTCAGCTCCAAGCTGGGCACAACTCACTTTCAAATCCCATTTTAACATTGTCCAGCTGTCACCAGTTCCTACAGCGAAGGAATGCTATATAGCCAACACTATAGTGTCCCCAAAATGGAAAACTTATGAAGAGCACTTGGAGAAGGAACACTGCCTAAGAAGACCTAAAAAGAACTCTGAGCTGAAAACTCACATTATCTAACTCTGTAGATTAGACCAAGTGAAGGAAAACAGAAGACTGCCTTGACCTACAGCTACAAGACCTAAGCTACCAAGAGTTACACACTCGAATTTCTGATTAGCATCCCCACTACACCCCTTGTTCAGTGTCCTACTTAGGGGCTTACCTATCGCAAAGTGAGCACGTAAGTATTTTAAGAATGCACTACTATGAAAATACAGAGACTAGTGACTTTCAGAGCAGCCATATGAAAAACAGGCAATTAAAGAAACTTTTTGATGGTATTCAGTCTATGTAACAGTGACTACCCACAGATTTGAAAGCACTGAGGTTTGCTGTGCCTTATCAACTGTCTTTACAACATACTACTACAGCAAACCAGACACATTTCATAGGGAATTACAAAGGAAGTGGCCAGAGCAACTCACTGAACCTATCAGCCTGAAGGGATGCTTCCGAACACCTGTAGTCTTGAAACAAAGTGTGAGGCTACTGCCCTCCAAAGTCACTCCACAAGTCTTGAGTCAACTTTCATTGTAATCCCAAGAATGCCTGAGGTAGATGAACACGAGATCCTTGGAGTGAGCGAGAGCCCAGCCTATGAGCACTTCCTCAAACCTACAACTCTCCTATATCTCCCTTTATTCACCCATCAATCCTTCATTTTCTTGTTTTGCTCTTCTCCAGACATAACCCCACCGACGCATCCCATAGAATCCAGATGCCTAGAAACTCACAGAAGCCATCGACTGTCAAGGGACTGTTTTTCACAGTGATAATGCATATGGTCAGAACATGCTCAAGAAAGCTCATGTTCAATAAAAGGCTTCCCTTCCCTCCAGTCTTTGTGGCATTCAGCTTTATTTATAGACATATATGACCTCTAGCAGACAGATAAAATGCACTGTATTTGTAAACATGCATGCCCATATGTCCATATCTGTCTGCATGTTTGTTCATGCACACAAGAGAATATAATTAGTTTTGTGGCAAGGTAAGGACTTCAGCACAGCAGCAATGTCTTAGTTTCCATCTGCTAAACTTTGGAATCTGATAATAAGCACTTATTTCTGGATCTGTGGTGAAAAAAAATCTCTCACTAATGAGTCTGAGTAAGAAGCTTTCTGAAAGTGCTATACCAAGATCATCATATAAAAAGAGATAAGCCAGATAAAGGCTTCTTACTGTTAGTACACAGCCCTATATATTCTCAGTTTAGGAGAAAGAGGTGAACCAAACCAAGTTGCAAGACTGTTTCACAAGCTCTGCAATTGTATTATAAGGAGGTGGAAATCAATTACACCAACCTGCTTGATCTTGCATTAAGAGGAAGCAGAAAGCAAATCGCAGAGGCAGCATATGCGTAAAAAGAGGAGGAAAGAAAAATATATTATTGCTTTGATCATTTTGGACAAAGATCATCAGCATCAAAACAAACCTTAATTTCTAGAGTAGAAAACACAGGATAATCATCACTAAAAAAACTCCATTAGAGCAAACATTAATGCATTACGATTTTACGCTAAAGCAGAGAAAGTTTCTGTACTTCAGAGTGCTTTGCATATCCAGGATAATCTTCAGCTCACTCTTGCATTCTTCTGCCCATTCAATGCAATGCAGAATTTAAATGTAACATTATGAGCCTGCCGCAAAGATCATGCCCTAAGAAACAATTTAAGAGGGTAGATTTCTTCTTCAATAGGAGACTTAATGCTCCCCCCCCAGCCCCTGCCCCAGCTCAGGATAGCCAATTCTGTTATATTACCTGTAAAATATTAGCACAAAGACGACTTGTTTTAAGTTTTAAGCAAGTTTCCAAGCCAATTCTTTGCAAGATACATGACAGTTGCACATAGGGAGTCTCAGCACAAGATTTCTTCATTTAATTACACAGGGTATTAGTAGGTTAATTTGCAGTAACTGATGCTTCCATAGAGGTATATAGCCAGTCTTGGTTATTCAAGCAAGTGCAGCAAAAAAGGCAGAACAAGAAAGGGATAATGAAAGACACCACATGCAAAAGGGCCACGCTTGAGGACAGTTAATATCCCAAACCACACAGAGCCACGCTTATCCTAATCACCAAAAGCCCAGCGCGACTTCCACAACAGAGCTGTCTCCAAACTTGCAGGAGATGGACTCATCCACCCACTGTCACGTCAGCAGTTTGCTATTAACTGTCCTCATCCAAATAAAATACTCGGGTTTCAAGCAAGCTTTGAAAGAGCAAGTTTGAAGCAAGCAGATTCCAAGCCTACCATTGTATGACCCAAAGGTCTCCCTTAGGTTGTGATCCTTCTTACCCCACTACCACAATTCCTCTGAGCTGATGCTTTCCACTAACATAACTAGTGTAAGTGTGATTGAACTATATAGCAATACTTTCCAGACTCTCTCCACACAGGGAGGAGAGTGGACTGCATCTATACAGGATAACCACAACAGCAGGTGAAGTCCTTACAAGCCAAGTCCTGAGATGTGACTTATTTCTTCAGTGACTGTAGAGTTTTTAAAGGCACCGAGCCCTCTCTCTGACCAGAGCAGACCAGACTTTCCTCACTGCTAGATCAAAATCTAGATTCCTTGTTCAGAGGAACTAAGCCCCACAATGATCAAGAACTTAATGTCATGGGGCAGTTAAACCCCAACCACCAACCGAGGACTTTTTTTTTTTAATCATCTGCCAAAATAAAGCCAATCAACCAAGCGTTACCATGTTTTCTTCGCAAGTATAAATCTCGCGTTGATTGATTGACTGTTCCATTCATTTTCTCCAAAACTAATTTTGGGAAGCCAGAGTCCAATGTAACACAGCACAACCCATTTCACCTGTCTAGCTGTCCTTTTCATGAACTCATATTGTAGCAACTCCCATTAAAAAGTTAGCTCAGACTTTTTCCTGGTATTTTAGGGGGAGTGTTTAACACGGACGTTGCAAACTGTCTTTTTTAACCTATTATTTCTCAATTGTCTTTAAATCTTGTTCAAGCAGCATACTAAATTGCTTCCTATTCTCTCACATATCTGGCTAACAATGTGTACACCGAACAACTGTTTCAAGCATGGAAGCAGCAAAGGAAAGGCATGCTTTAGCAGAGTTAAAAGTTCAGGTTTATCTTTCCAACAGACATAGCAGGGGAAAGTGCGGCATTGCAAAATGGAGTGTGCAGATTATGGAAAGGCCAAAGCTTAAAGGACTTAAGAGCTCCCACTCACTAGTGAAGGACTTATCCAGAGGTTTCTCTATGACAGAGCATGTGGAGTCTGAACTACTGCTGCTGCTACTGCCTGGAAAACAGAAATGCGTCCCACAGAAAAACCCAGAGAGGAAGAAACATGCAGATGGGAAGTTAGTTCTAAAGGAAAGAAACCCAGAAGAACCAGCAACCTAGTTCAAAAAGGCACAAGTTCCCATTAGGAAGCATTTGCTAGGATCCCTCCCAGACTCAGCTTGCAAAGCCACCATTTCCCAGCACAAAAATAGCATGCTCAGAAAGACACTTCAGTTAAAACCCATCTTAACCAGCCTACAGCTTAAAACAACATGCCAAGGCAGCTTCCATTTCAAGCAACAACAGCACAGAAAATCAGATCATAGTGGAGAAGGCTGTGGATATCTGCAGTAGCAGAGGATTCAGTGACCAGGAGTCCTTTCCAGTCTTATGCACATGACAACGTGCACTTTTCCCTCTAGAAGGCAGAATCAGCTTACACAGGGACAGTTCCTGGGTGTACTCCTGCTAAGCAGCACCCTTACTTTGGGAACTTAACTACAGCGGCTTGTTTGGAAGTTGAGTAAGTCAGTTACTCGCCCCTCTACTCCTTTCAAAAGCAGCATTTTGAAGGTGGTCTCCTCTTTGGAGGAGATTTGGGCAGGACTTGGTTCTTGATGTAGACAGTGGTCAATCATTTTGCTTCTAGAAATTACCAAAAGGTGAAAACCAAAATTGTTACAACTATCACCAAAGGCGTAACAAAGGTCATTTACAACTCTACTTGGACAGATACGAAAATGAAGAGAGTGCATCTAAAGTAGGAATGCTTTAACAGAATTTTTTTAACAGATGTGGGTGCTTCAGGACAAGAAGGCAGTTTGAATGTCAAAATTAGTTTACTAGAGAAGCTGGAAGTTGAGGTGCAGCACTGGGCTTGACTTCTCTACTCCACATGAAGAAACATTAGAGATGTTCTAGGGGCATAGCAAGCTCCCTGGAAGCCACAGCATCCCACGGTACTCAGTGACCTGCAGTTCTAGGTTCAGCAAAAAAAAATTGGGGTTTAGATGGTATGCAGTAGTTTAACACTGATGTAGGACAAACGCAAACTTCACCATGGGATTTCCAGAATGCTCCCAAAAAAGGGACATGCAGCTCCCATTCAGCTTTTCAGCTTGCACAAAGACACCCAAAGGTCAAGTTTTCCCTCTATCAGCATAAAATAGGACACCAGAAGAGTCAGTTATCCATAAGACAGATGAATCCTTTGCCTAAACCACAGCCAAAATTCCCCTCCAATCATTCCCATGGTTATAAAAACCACATCTGCCTACCATTGATCTCTGCTGCCTTCTTCCTCCCACCTCCATGGAGCAGGGGAAGTTCCACACCACCAGTCAGAAGCCATACACAGCCACCTTGCGGCAACCAGGGAGCCACCACAAGAGATGATGTTACCACAAGCACAACTACCCAAGTGGAAGCAGATACTACACGGGTTCAGAGTTGTACATCTACGGAGACGGCACCAAATCGCTTCGTTTCTAGGAGAGGCATGATAATTGCAGCGGCAGTAGGGCAGCTCTACAACTCCACTTTTTCCCGCCTGGCTCTGGCTACGGTTTTTGACACCAGCTCCTGGATAAGAAGAGACCAGTGGCACTGACAGGAATCTCTACTGCCTTACCCCGCCGTTTCTTCCGCTTCTCCCCATCCTCTCCGATCTCCCCATCGTCATCTTCATCCTCCTCTTCAGAATCACTCGTCTCGGAACCAGATATCTCTTCCCCTAGAACAGAAAAGTGTGCTTTTTGATGTGCTTTCCTTCACCTCATACCAGCTTGTTACTGTGACAGCAGCATTTGGCCAAACCCACCAGTGTCCAACATCAGCTTACAAGCACTGCAGAAGTCATTAACTGTTGAGCAGACAGACAGTTTGCCATGGCTTAGGAAACTTAAGGAAAGTCACGATAAGCAATTTAACGCTGTTAAGTCAGTGTGTATATGTTAAAGCGCAAGTGGATGCTTTTCATGGGAAAACGCATCCTTGCACTGCTGAAGCATTAAGCTACAAAGTTCTCCCAGCAGGATCTCCCCAGAGAAAATGCTTAGATGAACTAAGTTCACACAGACTTGCTACTTAAATCAGACACCCATATACATGAATCTAGATGGCTGTTAATTGAGAAAAACATTCGTGAAACTGGACATTTATCATTGTTGCCATTGCAGACACAATGCTCATGTTTCAGGCTGAGTTTGGAAACCCAACTGAATAAAATCCAACATTTAACATCCTGGCTTTCCAGTAATGTTAGCAAACATAAGGCTGCTTGTTCTGTAGCTTAGAGTCTAAAATTTAAGAAGCCACCCTCGGCCCGCCAGGGAACAAACAGCTATACCCAGCTCCCAGCCCTTGAAGAAAGCGTTACTGACCATTTCTTGCTTCTCCTGAACGGGGCAGACTCCAAACAGCAAGCCATGTTGGAGTTACTGCCACAGCTGTTCTGTGCTGTGAGCATCTCTCTCCAGAGATGCTGGGCCAAGGTCACTGTTTAGTAAGCATCCCTCTGGCAGTCCTTTGATGTTGATGGAATAAGTGTCACAAGGCCATGAAGTTACAGGGCTTAAAGCAGCTTCTTGTTTCTCTAGGCAGTGTTTGAAAGCCAGATCCAGTTCTAGCTCCACAAGTTTGGTTCATTTTTCTCCTGAAAAATGCATCCCTCCTCCTCAAACAGGGGAAGCATTTGACCTTTTGTTACAGGCCATTTTAATTCCCTACTCTGTGTCCAGCCATGCCCAGAGCCCTCCTGCTGACCGGGCAAGCCCGGGCACACCTAACAGGGCCCAGAAGCCATCGCTTACCCTGGTGCCAAGTGCCACCTAGCGGGCAAAGCCCCGTGCCCGCCGGGCCACCGCCACACTGCCCTTGGGACACCTCTCCTGGGACCCAGCAGGGCAAACGAAGCCAGGACACTGGCCCGCATCAGCTACCAAACTCGCATGATACATCTTCAAATAGCAAAGAATGCTCACGCTCCAACAGAAGGAGCATCGGTATACAGAGAAATGCTAGGAGGAAGGAGAATCTCACCTTCCTCCAGTTTTTTCTTAAGTTCTTCAATTTCTTTTTGAAACTGGCGGAGCAAAGCATCCTTGGGATCTTCATTAATCCTGGCCTTGTTCTTGATATTCTTGGCTCGGTTTGCATACCTGAGAGTGCTGATAGTCTCATCATAGTTGTAGTCTGCCGGTCCAATGTTTGCACACTGTGACACATGGAAGACCAAGTTAATGGAGAACAGAGCGCCAGAGCCCAGAACAAGTAATTTCAGGGACCCGTCCCCAGCTCTGCCAATCTCACACTGTTACTCTCTCCCAAGCTTTCCTGCTGCTTCACCAAAGCTGCTTTTGCCTAGCCAAGCACAGCTTCTATTTGATCTTATGCACATGTGTACATTTGCACTGTGTTTAGAACCTCATCTGTACAGAGGCAAAGAGAAAAAGACAGAAAAAGATGCACACAGAAGGTTCTCTAAGCTGCAAACAGCTCTGAAAAAGAGCTAAATGCCAGGATGTTCTCATTGCAAAGTCACTACGCTGCCCCTGCAAAAATGCAGCTCGACAGCTGGCACTGGAAAGGGCATCTCTCAGCTTACCATCATGGTTTTGGAGTTGCCCCCCAGAGAATCCTGAAGGAGCCGTGTAAGTTTGGAGTTACGGTAGGGCACATGGGTGCTCTTGCCATCCACCAGTGCAGAGATAACATTCCCCAGTGTGGAAAGAGAGAGGTTGATCTTAGTAGCCTCCTTCAGTCGCTGCCCCGTGGCTCCAGTTTTTGCCTGTCTTTCAGAACCCTGGAAAGGGAACAAGAAGCAGAAGCAGGAGTTACAACAGATCCTCCAATACATCTTCTCCCTCCAAATAGGATCAACTATACCTGAAGTCTTCCTAGCAGCAATGTCACTACCTACCTCATGCATTATTAGAGAACCTGGCTAAGTACCTCAGACATTGTTAAAGACACAAGTCAAACAGGTCCTAACTGAAGCTTTCAGTGCCAGTAAATTCTGGATTGCTCAAAGTAATGCAGTGGGGAAAATGGAGATTTTGTCCCCATGAACAAAAGCGTTATTTATGAGAAGTCAGCAGTTATGAGGCACCTCAGCTGGAGCAGCTAAGCACCATCTCCAGCCTTTCCTATCAGCAGATCAAGAAGGAAACACAGCACTGCAATTACTCTTAAGGGTTTCACAGAGCAACCTAAACATACATCATATAAATAAAGTTAACATGCAGACATGGAATGCCTTTAGTCTCCCCTCTCTTGCATCTTCTCCAAGGAAAGATACTCCAGCGTAAAGTTTGGGCTAAAGACATTTTACCAGCACATCTATGTTGGTTCAAAGCGAGTGACAGAAGGAGGGAACCTGCAAGTGATAAACTCCATGGTCACAACCCTCTTAAAAAAACGAAACACAAACACACACACTCTTGCAAAGACCCAGTTCTACTGTCCAGAGAGCTCTTTCCAATATAGTTTATCCATGTAGTGATTAATTTATAGAAGCAAGAGAGCTCTATTTACTGGAACAGGCTCTAGGTACACTGAAGACTCTTCCTGGTACAGCTCTGATTTAAGGCCCCAAGTGAATACTTCACAGAAATCAAATGTCAACCAGAAGTCTGGGCGTGGGGCATGCCATTTACTGTGCCTTCAACACTGCATACATGAGCAGCGATGCCCAGCATGCATTACAGTAGACCTGGCTGGTCCTACTTACAGCAAGATCAACGAGATGCAGTTTGCCCATGCGCACGTGCATGTTTCCATCAACCCCCTTCTCACTGCACTCAATAGTGATAGTGAAAATGGCGTGCGAACGAGAGCTGTGCTCATTCATGTTTGTGGCACCAACAGAACCTTTTAACAAAGAGAAAAAGCAAATGTCATCTTCATAAGGAATCACGTGCTCCTGTAACACTCCTCTTGCTCTCAAATCTCTTTACCCAACCCTGTTTTTCAGAAGATGGAAGATGAATGCTCAGACTCAGCAGCAAACTGTAATTCTTGGGCACTGAAGTTGCCGCACATTTCCAATCTGGACTAGCAGAAGTGTTAGAGCCTGTTGTAGCTCTAAGCCAACCACAGACTCCCATCCCAAGAGCAGCAGTAGTTCTCATCTGTTTCTTTAAGGCTACAAAGATCAGTGGCCTAAAGCATTCACAGCTGATCCCTGAAAACAGCCATATTTTCAGAAATAAGAATACAGCAACCCATGCCAAGAGCAACAGTAGTCAAAACTTTGGGTCATAAAAGGATCTGAGCTTAACTAAGAAGTGTTCCAGAAAACATGAACCACCTCCCACCAACAGCACAGCACAGGGCTAGTTGTTGTTCATCCTGATCAGAACTGAAGAGCGAAAAGGACCAAGACACACACTAGTAGTTCCAACAATGCTGACCACCCTCATTCCATCTTCCCCTTTGCTGTTTCCCCCACTGGCACGGGCTGATGCAGGAGGTACAGCCTTCTTCACCTGCCCCTGCACAAAAGGGGGTTGGGAGGAGGTATCCTTTTTGCTCTGCTCAGCTGAACAATCTTTCCAGTATTAGGACTAGGATCTCTTACTGCGGTCTCATAACCACACCTTTGATGTGCTTGCATGATACACCTGCCCACAGCAAGGCTACGTACGGTTCTTGTGGCCCAGAGTCATGATTCTGTCCATATCATCTGCATTGTTTACAACATAAGCTGAAAGGTCTTTGATATAAACTCCCACATCAGGTCTCTCTTTAACCTAAGAGAGAAACAGTTTAGCTAGAGCATCCTTAGGAGATCCCCGACAGCAAATTTTCAGTGGTACTGTAATAATACAGTGATTTACTCCTTGAGGTTCTGGTTTGCACATAAAACACTCCAACACTCAGAATCAGAGTAGCTAAGGAATAAAGACTCATGCAAGACAACATTCTGCTGGTTTCCCCAGTGGCAAATAGTGACTTCAAATCTCAGTCTCTAATTTCTAGGGGACCTTTGGGATAGACCTGCAGGCACAAAAGTGACTCCGATGGAACAGCCAGTTTCTCACTATGCAGCTGACCAAATGGAAAAAGATTCAGAGAAGTCAGTAGTGATATCCAGCTACTGTATCTTAAAGGAAATAGCTCAGGTGCTGAGGACCTCAACCTCCCGCTTCCCTTCAAGTGCTTCTCTAGTCTTTAAAATATAGTATTGCTCACTGATTCAAAACAAACATCAGGTTCAGAACAGCAGACTCACCTCTAATCTCTGTGTCTGGTCTTTTCCTAGCAGGTCCCGCACTTCTTCATTGTAAATTTCCAGGTAAGACACGCGAACTAAAAACCTGAAGACAAAGAGCTGGGTAGCTTTCTTAGTAAGACATTTGCTAAAGTCCAACAAACCCAATCACAGAGTGCAAAGAAAACGTAGCGATATACCAACACAATCCTGCTAGCCCATCAAGAACTGCCTAAGTAGGAGTCTTTCAGCTAGGGCCAGAGGTACCGTTTCAGTTGCCATTGTCAAGGTCAGGCTCCTACTACAGACAGACACGCAAAAGACAGAGGCAGTGAAGAGAAGCTGTTTACCTTGTATCCCCCTCTGCCTTGGCAATGTGACCAAATATATGGGCAAAGGAATTGGGAATGATGCCTCTGAGCTCAGGAACTGCTCGGACCCCTTCCATGGTGAAAGTTTTGCCTGTTCCAGTCTGACCATACGCAAAAATAGTACCTGAAGGATCAGAAGATATGAACAAACTCTAAGAAGTTGCTAACTGCAGTTTTGCTTCATCCCTTCTTAGCCCAACAGCACTAAACACCTCTATTTTTATGGAGTCGAAATCTTCCACTCGCTCCAGTGGACACTGTACAAGGCTAGGAGCAACAGAAATGCTAGACAGTCACAGCAAACAGGGCTGACCCACTGTTTTATTCAGCCTGCAAGATATCTAAGAAAAAGTCAGTTTTAACTGTGCAGAGTGATTAAAATATGGAATGCTAGTACACTTAGGTCTCACACACAAATAATTAAGGCAAGCCCAATTAATAACATGGCCAATTAGAGGAAGATCATTATATACCAACTGCAAAATCAACTATTGATAGTGCGCTAAGCCACAGCAGAAACAGCGTGAGGCTTCTGCAACACAGGCCATGGCATCAGCCCAGTTCTGAACCTGCAGAAGCAGCTACAATTTGGACTAGGTAATCAGCCTGAACAGGACATCCGGAAAATTTGCTGAGATCCCAGACCCTGGTACTCCAGAAATATACTGGTTCCTAAGCTTAGCCTAGCACTGCCGAAAACTCAAGTTTTGATTGTGAAGCCACTGACATTACAATTCAGAAAAGCTGAACTATAATCAGCTGAAACCTGGGCGTATTAGCACACAAGCTTATTAGGCATTTTACAAACCTTTAGAAACTTCGTAATCTGTTGCTGTTCATAGCATACTGTTATGGAAAGCAGTAATTTGCTGCCTTACCAGCATCTGCTTTCCTTTACGCAACACATTTACATGCATAACAGACACACACACACACAAATCATGGTCATACTCTTCCCAGCTGTAGGAAGCAACAGATCATCTGTGGGGTAGGGCAGATGTATTTAACTAGTCATCTTAGTTTAAAACAGCAAAGTTTAGAGGAGAAAATGCAGCAGTTATATGCAAAAGTCTGGTATGCATACCTAGTTACTGCAGGACCGCGGCAGCTGCCTGGTTACTGAAATTGTATAGTGAAGAGCCACTGAGAATTCTGATAACAACACAAAATGTGTATCTTTTGCAAACAGAAGATACAGAATAAAAACCTACAGCTATCTGACCTCAGCTGTGTCTTGTTCATCACCGATCTCCCACCGTTAATGATCACAGTAGATACAATCACTGACTACTCAGAACAGCAAGTACCTTTAGGCTATTTTAAGTTAGAGGCCACAACAGAAACAATACAGGGCTATAGCCCTCAGAAGGCAAAACTCCCTTAAATAAGATCAGCAGGCACTCTAACAATGCACCGAATAGGAGATGGGATCCTTGACTTAAAATAACAAGGGACTTACCATTGTATCCTTCTAGGACAGAGTCAATAATAGGTCTTGCAGTTAAATTATAGACATCCAGCTGTTTACTCTCTGGTCCAAACACTGTGTCAAACGTAAATGTCTTGGGAGGCTCATTGGATGAGTCTGTTTTATGAACAGTTATAGTTCCTCTCATTTCATCTACGTTGACTGCCATCTTGTAGCCCGTAGCTTTCTCTCGTTCATTAAGAGGCCGGCATCGAACAACCACCTTAACATTATCACAGCTCTCTGGCTTGTCCAGCTTCTCAGGCTTGTTGATCTATAATTATTAAAAAAAGAAGAAAAATGTGACTCTGTGACGCTACTGTTAACATAGCTGTGTGTTTAAGCACAAATGTTATTGAATCAACTCAAGTAGATCCATACATCTCCATAGGATCATGAACTCAGGGGACTTAAAATCAGAATTGGTTTATAATTAAAGCTGAGAATATAATATACACTTATTCAGTCAATGCAATCTTCTTCTGTTTGCTAATGTGGAAACTGATTGAGTAAAACTTGAGAATTTCACATTCAATATCATCTAAGATTTTCTTCAAGAAACAATTTCATGCTTGTAAGCAGTCCACAAGCAGTTTGCTGAAAGTAGGTGCAGTCAGGCCATTCTCTCACCTTAACACTGACCGTGCTCTCTCACTGGAGCACAGAAGTCTCAAAGCTTACAGATAACATAAGCAGACACCAGTGAGCGCTGGCTGAAGGGAATTCATTTAAATTACAAGCTTCAGTGTACTTGCTGAATTTTAATCGTTTAGAAAATTCAAATGCTGTATTATAAAACCTCACAAACCTTTTCTTTCACAAAGTAGTTATAAATGCAACTTGTGAAATACCACCGATTAATTTGACATCACATGCTTCTCCTGAATAAATAAATCTAAAAGCCGTTTGATCTAGTAAGACACTGCCCTTGGTGATAGGTGCTGTAGCTGAGCATTTCACTACTTCTAAAGCAGCTATCTCGGATGTCAACGAGAAACAAACCCCGTTTCCAAGCGCCTCTCCCACCAGCTGCCATCTGCCCAGATTCCTCTCAGGCCTTAGCAGAGGCCAGAAACAGCTTCTGTTGCTCTGGTGAAAGCAGAGAGCTGATTAGTCTCATCCTGGTGGAGGAGGGATCCTACAGTCCTACCGTACCACCACAGGGGCAAGAGTTTCTGAGATCGGCTCCGGAATCAGTGAGTCACGGCACCTCTCCAGGGCACTGTCACCCACAGCCTCGCAGAGGCAGGCAGG
>NW_009623032.1:0-8945 GCF_000690535.1 Cariama cristata
CTCGCCAATGACCTGACGGCGGCGATTATTTTTTTGTCACCAACAGAGCGACAAAAAGCGTGAGGTGGTGTATGCTTTGAAGGGATGAAGAATAGGAATAATTAATAATTTTATTTTTTTTTTTGGCCCGGCCATAGGTACCCTAGGTGACCTTGGGCACATCCCTTTCCCCGTGAGTAGGGAGCTGGGCTTTGGTACCTCTGGTTGCCCATCGGGCCACCAACGCTTGCCTGTCTTTGTGATCTCTGCAGGTGAAAAATCCCTCCAGAAGTGCTAAATATTAAATAACTAATAAAGACCTGCTTTCTAATTAACCCTGCAAACTTGTTTAAACAGACCATATGTATGTGCCCATATGGAAAATACAGAACTAAGCGTAACGAAGCTGATAAAAATGGGCTTGGGACCTGGGCTGGGGGAGATGCTCCGAAAGGGGGTGGGTGATACCCACAGCCTGCGCTGCCCGTGGGCAGGGAAATGTCAGCCTGGACCAGAAACCTGTCCCCAAAATGTACCGGGGTCACTGCCAACCCGTGAGAAAGAATCAAATCTGCTTGAATCACAGAATCACGGCACGGTTGGGGTTGGAAGGGACCTTTAAAGGCCATCCAGTCCAACCCCCCTGCCATCAGCAGGGACATCTTCCACTCCATCAGGGTGCCCCACGCCCCAAAAACCCTGAGTTGTGTCCAGGGATGGGGCATCTCCCCCCTCTCTGGGCAACCTCTGCCAGTGCCTCACCATAAAACATCTCTTCCATCTAGTCCGAATCTCCCTTCTTTTAGTTTAAAACCATTCCCCCTTATCCTATCGCTACAGGCCCTACTAAAAACTCCATCCCCATCTTTCTTCTAACCCCCCTTTAAGTATCGTAGAATATTTTGCATTTGTGTGACGTATTTGCAGAAGGTAGCGTATGTATAATACGTGTATCGGTACGATATAATGCGAAACGCATGAGGTCCCGTATGTAAAATCCCACCGAGCCCACAGCTCCCCATCCCTCGCCCTCAATCCTGGTGGAGTTTTCTGGGGACCTTTCCTGAACCCGGTTTGGCTTTGAAGAGCTAAACCCGAGTTCATTTGCATTGCAATGCAGCCTTTGACAGACAGCTGGAGCCAAGGCACTGTGAACCTAATTGTTTTGCTAACAGCACCAGGGTGTGAGACTCACCAAAGGCACTTCCAACAAAGGGGAGAAAACCAGGCTTGCGGAGGGGGGGGGGGGAAAAAAAAAAACAACAAAAAAAAAAAACAACAAAAAAAAAACACACAAAAAAACCCAAACTAACAAAAAAAAAACCAAAAAACCAACAATAAAAAAACAAAACCGGGGGAAAAAAACAAACACCAAAAAACAAAACAACAAAACAGAACAAAAAACAAAACAACAAAACAAAACAAAAAAAACGACAACAAAAAAAACCAAAACAAACAACAACAACAAAAAAACCCACGAGAACCCCCTTGTCCTGACATCATTACCGGTAACAAAAAAAAAACCAAAAAACCAACAATAAAAAAACAAAACCGGGGGAAAAAAACAAACACCAAAAAACAAAACAACAAAACAGAACAAAAAACAAAACAACAAAACAAAACAAAAAAAACGACAACAAAAAAAACCAAAACAAACAACAACAACAAAAAAACCCACGAGAACCCCCTTGTCCTGACATCATTACCGGGTACAAAGAACCAGAGCTGATCCCCCTTCGTACGCTTTGGAGGCGAGGGTCAAGAACGAACACATTTTGCTCTTTTTTTTTTTGGGGGGGGTGGTCCTGGCTCTCTTGTTTAACAGCAGTGAAAAGGCGTTCAGGGGAGGCAGGAGAGCCAAGCCAGGCTGAAGGCAGGGCGGGCAGGCTCCTGGCACTCTCCCATCCTTTTGTGCACATTAGGAATAGCTACGCTTGTGGCCCTGCTTCTATTTTTATGCGTTATTTTCAGAGCGGAGCTCTCAAGCAATGTTCAAAGTCTGGGTTACGATGCCATTTTGGCTGTATCCGAGACCTCCTTCCTCTCCGGTATCTCACATCGACGCAGCAAAATCAAGCTACGAGACCTCGGGGCTGCGAAGAAAACTCTTCTCCGGGCAACCTCGCTACGCGCCGAGCGGCAGGTCCCAGCGAGACGTGGACCTCGCGTGGTCTCGGTCTTCTCGCCCATCGTGGCAAGCGAAAAATCGTCATTTTAGTGCTCTGGGGTGCTATGAGCCACTGGAAGGCTGCATCTGTTGGAAAGAGATTCACTGCAAGTGGGGAGGATAAATGAGAAAAAAGCTTGAGAAGATGGACCCTCGCCTGGGCTTATCGGGCATAGGGAAAAAAAAACAACCCAACACCTTTTTCTCAAGCCCTGAGAAAAATCCATCCAAATCCATCCAAATCCATCGGCACTGGGGTAGGTATGGCAGGCACCGGTGCTGGCTCCGAGGGACTCGTTCACTCGTGGGAATCCTTTGATTCATCAAAGCGCTCGTGGGAATCCTTCGATTCATCGAAGCGCTCCCACATGCCCGACTTTCGGCTTCGCTACCTGAAATCTTGTTAGCTTTAGGGTTCGACCACGCAAATGTCGTATCGCTTAGGTTTCGTAGCTAGAGAGGGCTTAAACGCAAGGCAGTCTCCTTACCCACGCTCCCTTATGCCAACGTAAAGGAAATTGTATCTGTAAAAAGAGATATTAAATCTATATAATCTCTCCTTAATACTAATTTGCTGGTTTGAACATAAGATGCTGGTATAACGATGGCCATCAAAGAGGAACGCAGGCGGTGCCGGCATCAGGCTGGACCCAGCGTGCCGCGGGGAAGGGCAGAACGACCGTGGGCTGGTGGTGGAGGGCGAGTGCTGCCGTACAACAAGAGGCGGGTGGAATATTTGACTTGATCCATAAAGGAAAGCCTGCAAATCCCTTTTTTTGCTGGGATATGTTATGCTGAGGAAGAGAGCGGTTTCTTCCTCCAGCAGTCCATCGCAGAGATCCCGATGCCTTTGGGATCTGCGTATACTCCATGGAGCTCCTTAGGATCTCGCAGAGTGGGAAGGCTCAATATAAAATATACAATCTTAATATAAAATATACAATCTTAATGTACCACCTTCTGGGTAACTCTTCCTTCATTCGTATTGTACGTGTACTTCTGTGTTTCAGATGTCCGAAATAGTAAATACAAGTTTTCAAACTTGTTTTGGTGTGTACGCTCTCAAAAAGGGATTTTATTATTTTTTTTTTCTATAAGGGAACACAAAGCAAAGTGGCTTTGCTGGAACATTTTAAAGCTAAACAAGTGCAGGCGATATAGGTGGTATCCCCCTTTCAGCATTTTAATTTCAGTGGTGTAAATCCAAATCTTCTCCACGCCAAGCGAGAACATTTGCCAGCTGCGTGAACTGTGATGTTTTATTTACGGCAAGCTCTGGACCAGAGCACTGGGTACATCTAAAGAGCTGGGCCTGCCATAGGAAATTTGACAATTCCTTCTCCTGAAACCTCCCGAGTCCCAAGCGGAGGTGGAAACAGCTACTTTCTGGTGGTCCCGATTTGCTCGTAGACCTCGGGATACATCCCACGTATGGATCCATCACCTCCCGGATGCTGCGTATATATGCCATAGCAACACCTATGCCTGGGGCGAGCTGGGGAAGGATGGGGTATCCATCACTTAAAAGCATCATTTCAGTCCTACCGTTATCAAGTTAATCCCTGCCTTCTGGCACGAGGTATCGGAGCTTTGGGGGGGTGTGTGGGGGGAATTTCTCAGCTCCCGAAAGTTGGGCTGCTCAGACGGCAGCCGCCACGCAGGGATGCGCCCCCTTCTTCAGCATCAGCTGCTCACCCAGAAGAGGGGACCGAGGTGCCACCGCTGCGCAGATCAGTTTACCGAAGGAATCGTGGGGTTGGGTTTGGGGTTTTTTTTTCCCCTCATTTCACTGGTAAAAATCAAACAAAAATACCCAAACCCTTTTTGGCAGAAGGAAATAGTTGTAAAAGGGATGGGAGAGCAGCAGGGAAAGCAAGAGGAAAATCACCAGCTTCTGTATTTCCGATTGCTAGCAGGTAGGGGTGTAATTCTGGAGTTCCTTCCTTTTTAATGGGATAGGTCGCGACCTTAACATCATTTATGTGTCTTTCTGTATTTATTGCGGTGGCCTGGCCAGATGCATTGCGGAGCTGATTGCTCTCCCTCAAACATTAGCCCCGTCCTCATGAGTTACGAGATACCAGCCTATGCTTTTCCACAGGCTTCCAAGGAAAACGATGTGGGAATTTTGTCCAGTCGGAGCCTGGGATCAACCTGTCGTAAAAAGAAAATTGTCAGGTTTATGATGGATTGCTCAGGATCAGTGTTCCTCATACTGACCTACGGCTTAACGTAAAAAAATAAAAATAATTCAACGATCAGACGTTTCCAGCGTAGAGTATTGCAGTTACGTTGTGCGACAGTCCGCTTTAAAGACCAGGTTTTAGATTTCTTATCCTCAAATCCGATACAAATTCTCATTTAAAATAAATTCTTGGATGCTTCTTTATATTCCATTGCTACGGGAGCATTATTTCTCTCTGTGACAGCATTTTGGGCCCTGTATGATACACCCCTACGATGTGCTTCAGAGGGAACAGAGAAGATGCGCGCAAATAATTAAAAGATGCTCCAAAATCAGGGCAATTGCTGACGAGTAACACCTTTTACCTATAAATCTGTAACAACTTAGTCACAAAATACCTGCATTGGGGGGGAAAAAAAACAAAATTAAAAAAAAATAAAAATTTGATAATGGTTTCTTGAGTGTCTCAAAGATGCAGGATGAGCCAAAAGCTGGATGTTCTGTTAGGAGAATACAAGTAAGAAATGAAGCCTCATTTTTTGACGGTAACGATCCAGGTAGAGTAATTAACCACTGGTTGTGGTGGATGCTCTGTCAATACTAATTTTGAAGTGAGGTTTCGGTGGTATTCAGAAGATGAACCCCAGCTGGTTTAAACCTGTACAGATGCAGGGAGTCTTTCTGCCCCGAGTTACTCAGGTGGGTAGTCTAGACAGTAGGAATAGCCCTTCGTACCTGATAATTTATGAATTATTAAAGCAGTGTATTAAAACAGATAATTGAAAAGTCCTCATTTGTCTAAATGTAGGGTTGGGATATATATATTTTTTTTCTAATAGCTTTTTACAAACGTTAAGCCCAACAGAAATGCTTTCATGACAGTCTTCCACATGGCTCAGTTCCAGGGAAAACAACCTGCTCGGAATTGAATTTTATTTTTTTTTTCCCCCTCTCTTCTCTAAAATATCCAAGCGATGGGAATTGCTTGAGAACGGGAGAGCGGCACCGAAATGAAATTGGGACCCCATCTGATAGCGCCTACCTCCAGGATGAGCAATTTCCTTTGAACCTGAAATAAAGTAAACAAGAAATATAGGATCAGACAGGAACCAGCTACCCTGATTTCACAATGCAAATTGCATAAACTGAAGGAAAAAAAGAAGTATTAATAGTAAAGTGTAATTTAAAGGTTGGATTTTCAAAAGCAGGTTACCCAAAGCCTGCACATTCATTTCGTCTGAAGGGAAGAAGGCATGCCATCTGATAGAAACGATTCATCCCAAGGATGCCCAGACTTGTTCTCCTCATTTAAAAAGAAAAATTACATCTTCTGTGAGAAGGTAAAAGCGGTCGTACTGGCTGAGATACCTGTGGGCTGCTGGAGGGGTCTCCTAGGGACCGCAGAAGATGGCCCACCATCGTATTAATACTTGTTTTTTCAAAGCCATAAAAATAACTGTGGATCTGAAATATCCAAAGGATATTACAGGCACCTTTTTTTTTTTTCCCCCCCATTTTATGATTTTTTGGGGGGCGATTTGCTGGCAGAATTTAATGACACAAAGTCGAACCACCCATCACCACCTACGGAACAGAGAGAAAAAACACGAAACAATTTGAAGCAAAGTGGGCTGCAGGGGATCCTATCCTAACTGTGCCTTCAAGTTCAAAGACAGACACAACTTTGACATGAAAGCCTATCAGCTACAATGAGCAAAATGAAATTTTTTTTTCTTCGTTCGCTGGCCCCAGTGATGGCATTTAACTGTGACACCCTCCCCACACCCCCCAAATCACAGAGAGGGAGAACAGCACTTTACAGAGAATTAAAGGAGGAGTTTATAGCCATTGTTTAAAAGAACATAATTAACACTGTGTTTAAAGCAAAAGCGAGACAATTACCACCTCCGAAAGGCCTTAAGAAATCTGAGCCGCAGACCTCCTGCCAGACTGGGTGATATCACCGGCACCATAAACCGAGCTTTGCAAGAACCATCCCATCCACAGCCCCAGCAGCTATTGTCCTTACCTGCTGAGTATTTAGTATTTATTATTATTATTACTTCTTATTTATAGTGATGTGCTAGGAAGTCTGCAGCTGAGGTTTCTCAAGCCCATAGGGACTCCTACAAGGAGTAACCTCATCTCCAAAGGGAGTTTAGAGCTCTCAGGGCTTCCCCACCAGCGCTCGGTCCCTTGCAAGGTCCTCCTTCGGGAGGTGGTTTTGTTCGATCGCAGCACTAATTCCAACGCGTGCTTAATTGATAAGGACCAGTTACATCAGCCCCACGACAGATTTGACCCAAGCAAAAATACAGTTGGCCATTTATGCTTGCAAACTCCAGCTTTTCGTGTTTTCCCCTCCATTAACTGAATTCATAAAGTCAATGCAAAATTGGGCTGGAGGGAGAAAGAAGGGACAGCAAGATCTCAGCTTCTGGGTTCAAGCTAGGAACACCATGACATGTCGTCCTGGTACCTCTGGTGGGTCTTAAGGTGAGGGTAAGGGCATCATCTTCCTCCGTCTCGCACCGGTGAGCACGTCAGTCCGCAGACCAAATTGGCACCGGTTTGAAGGTTCGTTTAGTTTGGGCTAGTTGAACTATTTTGCCACATATTCATTACAGGGGGAAAAAAAAAAAAATAAAAAGTGGTAAATTAGATTAAGTAAAGCCAGAAAGCCCTCTTAATTGCTTTGACTTACCGTGAACACAAGACTACTCGGAGTCTCTGGAGCGAGGACGTGTTTTCTATACATCTGAACTATTTTAAGCGCTCCTTCCCTCCCTGTGTACAAAATTTTGCTGACAACACCCCCCCCTCCAAGGCTCCTGCCCATCACCAGTTGGCTTGCAGCCCGGGGATAAAAGATGTAAGCCCCGCCACGACTTCAGAGCATCTTTCAGTTCCACAAACATGAAATATTTGGCAAGATAAACAATACCATTAGTTATTTAACATATAATAAAATTGTAACTCACGGTGCTTGCCCTGCTCAGCCCCACACCAGACCCCTACCAGTCTCCGGTGCAGCCCTGCCAACGCTGGTGGGACCGGTGGATGCTGCTGCACTGCCGGTGTGGAATTGTCATGGCATTTAACACGGAACATTGACTGCCCTGGTGTGGGGGAAAAAGATCAATAAGTAAATAGGAAGGAAAAAAAAAAGACATTTAGGTGTGAAATATGTTGTTCTGTGTTAAATAACGTAAGCTTGATGGAGATTTTTCCCATATTCATAGAGGATTTTCCCATATTCGTATATTCTACTGAACTGCTGGTTTAATCCCTGGTCCATGAGACCCTTTAACAGGGCCAAACCTCTGCCTCAAGGAAAAAAGGAAAAAAAAAAAAAAAGACATTTAGGTGTGAAAGTATGTTGTTCTGTCTTAAATAACGTAAGCTTGATGGAGATTTTCCCATATTTGTAGAGGATTTTCCCATATTCGTATATTCTACTGAACTGCTGGTTTAATCCCTGGTCCATGAGACCCTTTAACAGGGCCAAACCTCTGCCTCAGTTTACCAGGCTGTAACCTTGCTTACTAACAGCTTCCTCACTGCGAACTGATGAACTAGCAGTCCAGAGGTGCACAGTTACTCCTCCAAGACTCTCAGAAGGCAGGTACTACAAAGCAGAATATATTTATTTTTTTTATTTACAGCTAATGTGTTCTATGGCGTGCATCTATCTGAAAACTAAAATGTGAAATAGCTAAGAGGGAAGAAATCGTGTAATAAAGCTAATTTCTCTCTCCCTCCTCCCAAACAAAGAGAAGAAAATCTGTCATTAGATGACATGGTTTTAAAGGAATGTTGTAACGTACAGAAATCCCATGCCATTAAACGCACCCCTGAGGGCAGTGTGTATTTCTGTTCCAGCATCTTCCAAGGCACTTCATCTCTATTCTGTAGACCAGATAGGAAAAACTCAATTAACTCAGAGAACGTTTGACATCAATTGAAATAATTAATGTCACTATTGGTACTTAGCTGGCCGGGCCGTTTATAAGATGGTGTTCACCTTACCTAAATTTGACCAGAAGAAAGTTAAATTTCTGGTCTAATATCATCTAGGATCTCTTCAGGGGCTCCAAGAGGAGACAAATCCCTCCAGAGGGCAATTCATAGAATCAGAGGATCATTACGGTTGGAAGAGACCTCAAAGATCATCAAGTCCAACCGTATACCCAACACCACCATGCCCGCTAAACCCACTAAACCATGTCTCAAAGCGCCACATCTAAACGTTTTTTGAACACCTCCAGGGATGGTGACTCCACCACCTCCTCTCCCTTCTCCTCAACACCCACTACAGTGTGGGTGATGGACCCTTGGTGGGACCCTGCTTGCTCCTAGGAGATGCCCAGGGAGCTGCGTGGTCCAGGTGAGAGACCAGGGTAAGGCACAGGTGAGTGATGCGCTGCAGCTCAGTGAGGTTTGATTTGAGGACCGCTGCTTTGCACCCCAAAAACGCTTGCATCCCAGGAGGTCTGCAGCAGCACGGGGGAGATAGTGCCACTGCCCAGCTGGGAGCAGCTGTTTCACAGAATCATGGAATGGGTTGGGGTTGGAAAGGACCTTCAAAGCCCATCCAGTCCAACCCCCCTGCCC
>NW_009623032.1:9403-24809 GCF_000690535.1 Cariama cristata
GGCCTTGAACACTTCCAGGGATGGGGCATCCACAGCTTCCCTGGGCAACCTGTGCCACTGCCTCACCACCCTCACCGGGAAGAATTTCTTCCCTAGATCTCATCTAAATCTAACCATCTAAATCCCCTCTTCCAGTTTAAAGCCATTGCCCCTTGTCCCATCACTCCATGCCCTTGTCAAAAGTCCCTCCCCAGCTTTCTTGTCGGCCCCTTTAGGTACTGGCAGGCTGCTCTAAGGTCTGCCCGGAGCCTTCTCTTCTCCAGGCTGAACAACCCCAACTCTCCCAGCCTGTCCTCACAGGAGAGGTGCTCCAGCCCTCGGATCATCTTCGTGGCCTCCTCTGGACTCGCTCCAACAGGTCCATGTCCTTCTTGTGCTGAGGACCCCAGAGCTGAAGGCAGTACTGCAGGGGGGTCTCACCAGAGTGGGGTAGAGGGGCAGAATCCCCTCCCTCGACCTGCTGGTCCCGGTCTGGGCTGTACCCAGCCCCTGTGCCTGGCCACAGTTGCCACTGAGTAGTACAGGCAGTCAGAATGCAGCCATTTCCCTAAAAAAAGTGATGGCGTGGCCCCATTTGATAGAAAGCCACCAACAATGTAGTGCTTCACCGTGTGATCCTGCTGAGCTCAGAGCCACCGAGCGCTGGAGAAGTAGGGACATCCTTTTCCAAAAGCTCATGTCCTATTGCTGTCTCCCTCGGCGTGGCTGCAAGCGCCAGGAATCCTGACTCCTGGCCTCCCTGCCAACTTGTTTTCATGCAATGGCGGTGATATTGCAAAAAAGCCTGCATTTTTCTTCCTTTCTGGTTCATCGGTAGGAATAGTGGGAGGCATGAGGGTATGGAGGTTGAAGGGACGCAGCTGCGGAAGGGAGGGGAAGAAGAACAATGGTAGAAACACAACGACAGCCAACGCTCAAACCCCAGATGCTCTACGTGCATCCGTTCACTTGCCCGCGGCAGGGACCCGTTCCCTTCTTTCTCCAGATTTGGGTGCCCTGTTTTCCTGCCCCACAGCAGTTCTCCGAGAACCCCCTCTCTCTTGCATGTCTGCCCGTTCCTTCTATACCACCATCTCCATTACGTGTCTGGGAGAGAAGTCTGTCAGTCAAACTCCGCTAATAAACACACACACACATATATATATAGGGTGTAGAAGGATCAGACAGCTGCATTACAACCCTCCATCGTATTGCACAAACTCATAACGTATTATATGAGATAGTCCCCCAACAGCCTCCTTGGGAAAGAAACAGCGTTGCATACTAGAATGAAAACTTTCAATGAAAAAGTCATTTTTTTATGAATGAAGCTTTGGAAATAGCAAAGTACTTTTCCATCTTGAGTATGCTGCATTGAAGAAAGCACAAACCTCGCTATAAAAGTCAAAATAAATTCCTTTGCTATGTACCCACTAACAGCGTAAGGTCACATTTGCACTTACATATGTACCTATGTAAGTGAGGTGTCCCTTCTTTGTGATTCCCCAATATCTCTTCTTGAGCCAGCGTTCGTAAAATGATATTTCTATATTTACTTAAGCATCTATTTAAAGAGGAATCCTTCATAATTACTCACCACATAGATAGATGACACTGTTTGGCTGTGTTTATTTAGTTTCTATTAGTAATTGGCAAAAAGTCTACTGTGGCTTCAAAGCAGATATAGATGAATGACCCAGTGATCATAAAATAAAGTATTCCCTTGTGGGAAATGGCATGCAGAGGGGACACATATCACTATCTCCTCCTGTCACTTCATGATATAATATTAAATCCAGTCATTCTGGTAGGGTTAGCTCAAGAGAAGATGCCCATAAAGCAACAGCAATCTATGGTACAGAATAACGAGAGGAATTCAAAGGAAGCTGTAACCTTCAAAACATGAATTCTTTCGTCACTGCAGGGAAGACATCTGTCTCCACGTCCCCTGTCAGCTATGATGGACAAAATACTGGCTACCAGCACGTTAATCTCAAATTGCTGGCTTGCTCTTACCTCCTGGTACGCAGTTCATCCTCTGAACCCAAGCGCAGGCCATCCTTTGCTCAGCTTCGCTCATCCAGAGCTCGCTCATGAAGCAATGTGGAGAGAAAAACATCTGGACCGGGATCAAAAGACACATGGAAATATATTGGTTATCATCACACCCTTCATGGCCATCCATAGCTCCACTCACAGAGTACTTGCAGAGCACCTCATCCCTTGGTTCCTCTCCCTGCCTGGTCTGCCCTTTTCCTGGCTTGGTCGTTGGTGCAAACACCCGTCAGGTGTGGCTCCAGGTGACTAGTTCTGAATTAACACTTTTTCAGCAGATTTAACCCTCCAGGTGAGGATGGGTAGGGAGGAACTGGTCTTGTCTATGCTCAGAGGAGTCACCAGCAGAATCGTACCATTGCAACCAGACACCCCTTGCTCAGCAAATACATCTCATCCTGGCTTCAAAACTCTTCTGCTTGTGTAGCTTAAACTCTTCTCCCAAAGGGCATGAGCTAGAAGAGCAGGAGGGCCTGCCTGTGTTGATAATCAAAGTTTACACTACCGGGAGGATATTTTTCCTGATACACGTTAGCCCTGCCAATAAAACCTCAAGTCTTATCAACAGGCCACTTTCTTTCTTTTCATTTCCAAGGTGTTGGTTCGTGGCCCTCTGTTGACTTGCCCAGCGACATGGATGCTAAGGGATTTACGGAGCAGAAACTCCCACCTCTTGAGAATCAAGAAATCCTCCAGGATTGTGAGGTTGTTAACGCTGACAGATAATAAATAACAGCAATTACGGTTTTCTTGTGAATTTTCAAAATATCATGGGAGAGAGGAAGATAACACAGAAGCGGAGGACTGAGTTACTTAGTTCCCGTGCCGTAGCCTGGTGCGCTGTGGAATGCTGGACAAACCTGGTACGCACGGTCAAAGCGTGAGCCCAATGAGATTATTTCAAATGAGATGGCAAAATAACCTAAAGTACTGTTAATATGCCTGGAAACAAAGCTTGTTCCCATGGGAGGTAGAGCATCCTCGATTACTGCTGGTATCAGGGAGAGCTTGAATGTATTTACGACTTTTCTTGGGGGGGACAACGCCTTTAAAGATAGAGCTGTCCCTGCCTGGAAAGTTGGGTTTGGTCTGTGTTACACCATGAGGAGCACATGGAGCTCATTTTCCTGATGTTGACCTTACTGGCAGATGGGTAACCATGGGCCAGCCATAAATGAATCGAGAAACCAAGGTGGTGGGTCCTGGGAAGAAGGAGGGAAGAGGCAGGTCGACAGCCCAGTTCCAGTCCCAACGCTCAGCGCGTGCATAGGACTTGGACTTATGGATTTTAATGAAAGAGTAACCCATTAGAAATCTTTTCAGGTATACGTGCTTGTAGGATACGCACAAGGAACAGACCCTTGCTGAGCTCTCTTCCACTGGCACGTTGTGGGCGATTTTGGCTCTTCTTCTGGCCAACGTGACCGCAGGAGTTTTTTGGCTCCAGACTCCCAGTCTAGACTGGAGGATTTTTTTCTTTCAAATTGGGAAATAGGCTTCTGTATCACAGAATCACAGAATCATTAGGGTTGGAAGAGACCTCAAAGATCATCAAGTCCAACCATCATGCTGGCACCTTTGTTAATTTTACCCCGGATCTGCGGTTTCATTCCTCTGAAGTGTTGTATGCTATTTCCAGATTTTTAGAGAGATATATATACACACACACATACACATATGTATTTTTATATGTGCTCTACTGCTGTCAATCATAACATCTGCTATCCTTTCACTGTACTCATTAAGACAACACCTTGTAGACCCTGGCTTTTCTGAAGGCACTTCATCTCCAGTTTGAACTTACTGCCTTGAAACAGTGAGATGTTGGATGAATTTTGTCATTTATCCCCACCTTTTGATAATGCTGCTGTCTGAAGATTTATCAGTTAACGGCGATTTCGTAATCCTTTTGAGTCTCTCTCATATCTTCAAAAGGCAGGAAATAGGGGTTTTTTTAACCTATTCAAGAGCCACTCGTCTGCAGGTAAAGAATTTAACGGCTTGTGGGAGTGCTACTTACTGCCAGCAGTAATGTGACTGATCTTTCTTGGCACTGAAAAAAAATCCTTCTTAGAAGTCACATTGTGAAAGGCAAAAATGGAGTTATTTTCTTTCATGCATCTATTAGGAGGACCTAATACAGGAAAACAAATGCCTAGCATTGAAAGGGGGCCTGTCTGCATTGATTTCTGTGGCAGAATTTAATTGTTCAGGGGTTTTGGGGGGGTTGGTTTTTTGGTTTTTTTTGTTTTTTTTTTTTTTTTAAGATTTGGAATAGAAAAGGAACAGCTTGCTCGAGGATTTTCCAATTTAGATGTTTGGGGTAGAAAAAAAATCTGTTGAAAGTTAACTTGATTTTTTTTAATTTTTTTTTGAAATTTTTTTTTTAGGACAGGAGGATTTAAGAGCAAAAATCCAAATTGCATAGATTGTTGTATGACATACATATCCAGATGGTTAGGCTGCTTTATCTTTATTCGGGGATTTGTATGTACTGAGCCCCAGTACATGATTTTGGCACGTATCTCGCTATTTTTGCGTTCAGATTTACCTGACAAACTCTTCCTTGTGCAAGCACCGACAGCCGTTTCTCTCGTGCCACGGGAGCTGGACTGTTTTATCTCAAGGCCGCGGTGCTGCCTCACACGCGGTATTCCCAGCCCAGGCGTGCAAAAAAATAGGCAGAAGCACAGGGTCAAAAGTAGTTTAAGAGAACTGATAGCAGCATTTGATGTGATTTGCCTAAAATAACAGGTTGCTGTTGATGGGATTGGTCCAAAAAGAACGAACATAACAACTTATCTGGCTTCACCTCGTCCGAGACGGCGGTGTCTTTGGGCATCAACACCAAAGTGGTTATTGGGGCACTTCAGTGATGTTTTCAAGGTGTTTTGGAGCATCTTGCTTGAACCTAGAATTACGTTAATGGCTAAATTCAGTCCATCCTGGCAAAAAAAACCCCCAAAAAACCAAAACCCAAGATCAGTGCTGCGAAGGGTAGCTTCCGTAACATTATTATTTCACACGCACTTGCAAAATATTCAGATGAAACCATATCCATCGTCGTCGCTGAGCAGAAACATTCCACAAGAACGCTTGAATAAGTTTCTCCTCCGGCTTTTGCTCTCCCATTGTAGAAGGTTTTGGATGCTGGCATTGATTTTGTCTGGTAAATGACTATTTAATAATGTCCCCTCTTCCCACACAACAGAAAAACAAATAAATGCCTCCTGTAGGTCAGAAACCTTTTTATGGCTACGGATGTCTACTCGCCAGACGTGGACTATGGCCTTTCTCTCAAGAGGAGATACGCGGAGGTGGGAGCACACGGGGATGGGGGCTTTTATCCCAGGGCTGGTTTATGCAGAGCTTCCTAGCACAGTGTCCGTAAAGAAAAGGGCTCCTGAAGCCGCGTTTGCCGCGAGTAATCCTCTCCTGGAGCCGTGCGACACATTTAGCTGACTTCATGAGCTTCTTTCCAAGCCTTATTTTTCATTTAGTTTCCTAAGAGGACATGAGACTCTCGTTCTTTTGGGCCGATGTTCTCATCAACGTGAACATTACGACGCGAAAATATTTGCTAATGATTTTATTTTCATTAAAAACCGATTAAAAAAAAAAAAAGGAAATTACTTTAGTTCTGTTTTGTTTTTGGGGGGGACGCTTCCACTTGCCGATGCGTCCCATCTCCTGGCAATCGTTTGGATGCGATGCCAGAAAAGAGCCCGCGACAGGCAAATTGCAGCGACGTACTTACTGGCACAGCTTTTTCTAACGGTTATCCACCACCGGTTAGTTTATACGTTGAAGCTTGGGGATTATCTGTGCATATAAATGTTTATTTTAGCAAGTATAGCTGGGTGATATTTTTAGTGGTAATAGTAGTTAGTAGTAGTCTCATGCGAAAGTCTGTAGTTCATCAGCCTTCGCTGCCACGTATCTTATCTAGGAAATGTAAGTCTCTGCCGGGGAATATTGCGTACAATGCCGCCTTCATTGCATAGCACTTAATCTACAGACGGTTTATTTATTTTAGCGAATAGAGGAAGCAAATAACCTCGGTGCGTCTCACTTCAAGTGACTGCATTAATGCTGTGCGATACAGTATCACTCTGTTTAGGATGCTTTTTATCCTTCTTTACAAAAAACCAAAACAAAACACAAAAGCAAAACTCCACGGCCCCAGGCAATGCAATAACTGAGGCTCTCTATCTGGCCGGGCTTATCAAGGTACCAGGCATGATGGAGAGCAGCAGAAAAACTCTTCAAAATAAAAATAAAAAAAAAGCCAAAATCCTTACTAAAACACCTTTTTCCTAACCACCAGCACCACTTGCTTTATACAGTGAAACTGGAGAGATGTTGCCCACTTAAGTGTTTATTTTTGCTGGTGTAAGTAGCTGATTTTTTAACTAGTAATAGTGCTTAGTAACGGTTTCCTTTAAAAAAAAACAACTGGTTTAAGCTGGGCAGATCTTCTTGGCTTTGTGTGAGTACAATGCCTTGAACTGGTAGGACCCCGACGTACGAAGGCAGCGCCGCTAATTAATTCTTGGCTGTAGAGGTCTTGATAAGAGTAAACAAAGAGTGAAATTAGCTGAGAAGACGACACAGGAATTCGCAGGCAAACCCACATCCTTCCATGATATCATTGGGAATCCACCCATACTCCACCCATACGGTCAACTGAGCTCTGGCTGAAGGCAAGAGAGCTGATTTTTTGGGAGGGTCCTAGAGGCTCAGTGTCATTTACAGCCTGTAAGGATTTTATTCCCATACGATTAGCTTGGATAGCAAGATAATTTACATTTCCTCTCACACGGAGAAGCCAAAATCCCCCCCCCTGCCTTCCACGCCCACACCGACCATCACCACATCGCCCAGCAAAGCCCCTTGATGGTGTGAGATGACTGCAAAAGCCAAAATGTTGGTCCGGAGCTCTTGCAGAGGTTGTTCTATTGAAAAGCTCCATGCATGCTTGGGGGAGGATTTGAATAGCAGGCTGGGAGGTGCTGTCAAACGCCTGCTGATCGTAATTTTGGGTGGGGTAGAGCAGAGGCAGTTGCCTGAAGGATGCTCAAAATGGGCCAGGCTCCCCAAAATCCAGCAGATCTGGTAGCGTGGGTAATGCTTCCCCAGGAGTGCTGCTGCCAGGAAACCTCAGCGCTAAACTGCTGCCAAAAAAATATTCCTTTTTTTTTTTTAATTTTTTTTTTTTCCATTTTTTTTTTTTTCCGAGGGAGGACTGCAGCGAGGAGGAGGTTGTTGAGATCCTCACAGCGCTGGCATGTGTTGCCATGACATTGAAGTAATTGCTGGTACCTTTCTCTCAGTCTTTCAGAATTAAGTGACCAATTTTGCCAACGCTCATCTGCAGGAGGAAAGCAATTTTCTGTAATTCAGTAAATAGATACATTATACCCACGCTTTCACAACAGCAGCGAAGTCAGGCTTTTTATTTTTCCTCCTGTTTGCTAACACCTTGCAGTTTGCCTTAGCAAATCGTGAAACCGATGGTAGAAAATAATGACATGCAATCTCAGAATTTTCCCCAAAGGACAATAAGAAGAGGTTCAAGGCGGTAAAATTACATCGAGCCTGGCTACCTTGACAAACAAATCCGGTTCCCTCTGGACGGCTGCCTTCGTGTTTGAGTGGCAGCTCTTTGACTTGGCAGACACCGTGGGCGTTCAGATTTACCATTTTTTTTCACAACGTTCTTGACCGCCCTCTTAACAGGGCTGCCTAACTACCAACCTGGAGGACTCCAGGCTCCAACTATCAACACTTTCGATCTCAGCAAGGGCTGTTACATAAAAAGCTTGTTCTAGATAATCCGAGGTCAAAAGCAATTAACTCAAAAACCAGACTGGATCAGGAAAAAACTATAAACTAATAAAGAGACTGAGTGAGCCCTGGCTTTAGTGAGGGCAGGGAAACTTGATCTGGTTTAATGAGGATCCCGATGTCCGACCATCCCTTGTTCCTGCAAGGAGCTGCGTGTCACCCGTTGGGTTTGGGTTTAACCCCATCTCTCCTCGTGCCCAGCTCTTCTCTTCCTCCGCCGCTTCCACCAGCTCTTCCTCTCTCTGCTCTCTCGCGAGGTGAGGTAGAGCTTACCTGATGGAAGACCACCTTTGCCCAATTCCTTCAGTTTGGAAGGGGTCCCGGTCAGGATTTGGCAGTTTTTGTCCATCTCCTTCCTCAGGGAGCAGTTGACATATAGCTCCTCTCTTGGATCCCCTCTATCTTAAAAATATCTCTGGGATAACAAAGGGCGAAAGGACTTTTCACGCAGGAACTTTCGCTTTTGCTACGTAACAAATAACAGCAACACCTCAGATTTCTCTAGCGGCTTTCTAATTTTTTTCTAATTTTTTTTTGCAGTTCGACACTCATTAAAGGGGAGAGGGGAATACGTAGTTTTCCTCCCCGTCCTGCAGATAGAGAAACTGAGGTTAAAGAGATTTAACTCGCAGCAAGACCACCCAGCCAGCCTGTGGGGGAGCTGGCAAGTGAACAAAGCCCTCCTGATTTATTAGCAAGCATCCATCCTGAAGATACTGCTCTTTCCTCCAGCAAAATGGATGGACCCTTAATAGCACAGTTAATTAGTGCTTTGTTTTATTTTTCTTTTAATCAGCTCGTATTGCACCCCAAAGACTTTTCATATTTTTCCTTCTAGCACTAGTCAGAGGATATTGGAAAAATCTCGTTGGCCTTTGACCGCTCCAGACGCCCGATGGACCGAGCTCCGTCCGTGCGGCATTGCCCTGCCTCCGGCACTTTCCACCGCTGACACACCGTGCAGCCTTCCCGTGTGAAACAGCGAGCCATTTTGCTGAGGCACGCTTTAAAAAAAAAAGGGTTGGATGTGACCGGACGAGCACCTCGAACGTTTCCTTGAAATAAGCGCCAGTGCACAAGAACAACAGACCGAGTACTAAAATAGACCTCATCATCAGACACCAAAATATTATATACAACAACTTCGTTTCTAAGAATGGCTGACAAATAAGATCAGGTCAACCAATGTGTATTACTAAAACCTGCACAGCCTTTTTCCAAGTGTTACTCAAGAGCAAGGCTAGGGATCTTGATATTTGGCTCATACTGGATAACCCAGAAAACCGATGGGTGACTGTTGTCAGCGTTGACTTGCACGAAATACCCTGTGAATTAGCTTTTGGGTCAGCTCCGCATGCAAAGAAGCAGAAAGGATTTATATGTGACTATACGCAATTGGAGAAACAACCCTGTGTTAAAAACACTGAGTCCGGTTCCTTGGGGTACCATTTTGGGTACCCACAAATACCAACCTGATCTCCTCCCGCCTTCGGCATTGGACCCTTACCTTGGGGGCAGATAGGATGCCAGCCCTGTGTGATGCTGGCGATCCCCGTCTCTCGCTGTTCAAGGACAGATTTCCAAAAACTTGTGCAGATCGAGGCCATTTTGGTGTCCCCAGAGTTCAAGCAGCCGTGAGTTCTCGCTGCCCGCGCTCTTCGCCAACGGGGACCTGATGCACGACGCTGCACCAGAGGCGTTGGGGGTAGCTCCGCACAAGTCGTGATGCACACGAGGAAGGCCGGCATCACTCTGACTTGCTCGGAAAATATTTGCCGTGAAACATAGAGGGCTGCTGCACCAAGACGCGTCAAGACGGAACAAGAAAGTCCTCTTTTTCCCGATATCAAGAGTATTTTAAAGAACAAGTGCAACCCCTTCCACCGGTATATAATTATATGGAAATATATGCGTACGTGACTAAGGTACCCAGGCAGATGGTTATGGAACACAATCAGGCTGTGCCAGAAATGAGTCCAGGAAAGGTGAATATACGATTCACTCTTTTCTCCTTCGTCCATCAGCTAATTGGTCTTGCAAACGGTGTTTTTATTGATTTGGCATCAGCCTTTTCTTTAATGGGTTTCTGAAAAGTTTTGAATCCCACCCCTTTGTGTTTTGAGTTAAGCCCTGATGCTTGCACAGCCCCAGCTCTCCTTGACGCAAGTGGTCTTTACTCGAGCGAGAAGCTCTGCGGACCTCGGGAAGTCCTCGCCCCGGGTCAAGGTTCGCAGCACATGGCCATTATGTTGCATTTGATACATCAATAGGTGTTTCTAAGTATGAAGAAGCTGAACATCAATATCTAATTCATTTTTTGGGGGAAAAGAAGTCTCCACTTATCCTATGAAGTGCATCTAACCCAAATAACAACAATTTCCAGGAAGGCTCAGTGCATTACTTCCACGGTTGCTGAGAAACTGGGCGGCTGTTGGACTCCTCTGATCGAGAAGGTTTCAAGATAATAGGGTAGTGTCTGATGCCAGGCCTCCAAGCTGATACCCGTGGCTGTTCGTGAAGTAAAGAAAATTGCTTTGCACAGTGAAAAAAGCCCCTCACCTTCCTACCATCACAGCATTTGCTCTCCAGGTTCAAAAAAGAAATGGGAAATACTTTTTAAACTGAATGCCAGGGAATAAGGCACATGGTAGGCCTTGTTTTTTAAGGGGAAGTTGATTGGCACAGCCTCTATAATAGTTTTTATTATTATGGCGTGACTTCTCCATCCAGCACGTGAGTGATTTTATTGTGCTTCCAAAGAAGACAAGAACGTCCCTACTGTCCGCACGTGGCTGGCTGTGGTTAAGCGATGAAGACACAGACCCCTTAACCCCTGAAAACTCAAACCACTGCCCCCAGTTCACATACAACGTACGTCACTTGGCTTTCAGAAATGTCGTGATACATCTCTGCCGTTGGCTTGTATCAGGTCAACATATAGCAAGGTCAGGTTTTAAAGGGCCTGTCAACGTGTTCTTGTTTTTTTCCTCAATCGGTTGGATTTACAAAAGTAATTAATACCAGTACATAAAGAATAATTAAACTCTGGTGACTTATAACTGGAACAGCGAAGTCTTCCTCTTGCCCACATGCGGAACCCACCTTTCACCTTCTCCTCCCTCCATCGGTCTCCACCAAATGAAGATCTCATGCCCCAGAAAGCTCAAGTTATACCAGAGCTTAGACCTAACAGAATTTACAGACGTGCAAACCACATCGAATATATTGCTAAATGTGGCCCACGTCGGTATCAAGGTGCTGTTTTTCAGGCATGTAGGATGAACTCACCTTCCCATGCAGACCAAGGGTAAAATTAGCTAAACGGGGTCAGGCAATATTTGGAAAACCGGTGATCTGAAAGTGCTATCTGCTCATTGTTTTCATTTATTTTCCTATTGTGTCACTCAAAGCACTTGCCTGTGATAGTTAGCACTTTCTTTTCCCGTCTGCTTTGCCTTGGTTTGGTTGGTAGCAACGAATTTAATAATAATTTAACTCTGGTAACCCATAACTGGAACAGCAAACTCTTCCTCTTGGCTGACTGCAGAATCCAGCTTTCACCTTCTCCTCCAAACAACAATTAAACATAAATTTAATTATTGTCCTTTGCTCGGGCCAGGCTGTAGAAGACCATTTCTCGCCGGCATCTGGGAAAGCTCAGAGCTCACCCTTGCTGGTGGTGATCTTGCAAGAGCTGGGTGCTGCCAGTGCTCAACTGCAACCATCTCTGCTCCAGGAGAGTCCTTGCGCAAATCTCCCTTCAGCGGTGGTTTAAATGGTCTGTGGGAAGGTTTGTCAGGGACAGGGACACGGCAGTAACGCCGGGTGTTGGGGAACTGCCACGCTGATGGCCAAAGGGGCCAGGGTTGGGGTCAAGCTCGTGAGGAGGAGCTGTACGAAGGCTGACACAGCCATCAAGCGACCAGAGATGGTGGTTTACCATGGGGCTTGGCATGGGATGGCTGACGAAGGCAGGCTGAGCCTGGGCTCCTGGACAACGCACTGGGATGTGTACGCCGCTCCCCTGCCTCAGGGCACCGTCTCCTGGCATGAACTTTTAATGAGACATATTGCTAATTCCACCTGATGGTACACCCTGGGAGTGGTGATCATGTTGTAGATGACCTCTGGATGCCCTGGTGAACCACAGACCAGAAGCTGACTTATATTTAATTACCACTTACTCACCGATGTCCCAGGTACCCCTTTGACCTCAAACCCTACCGTGGGCAGCAAGACCCGCAAGGACCCCATGAAGAGCCTGGTTGCCCTTAGATCTTTGTTCAGTCAAAGAGACTCGGCCAAGGTGACATGAAGCTTAGCAGGCAGCATCCTCCCGGTACCGCTGGGGACCCGGCATTGAAATGTGTGCTCCAAATGGAGGTGGAGGTCCTTAGGAGGACCATAGGAGGTCCACAGGTTCATCCTATGAGGGGAGCAGCAACGGAAGGATGCTGATGATGCAGCCTGCTCGACCTCCCAGCAAAATATAAACACCCTGTCATCTGCTAATGACCTCTGGCAGAGGAACAGCTCCTCTGATGTTGAAGCCCACTTGCGGACCTTTCAAATGCAGGATCGCTCGACCTCAGCAATGATCCCTGTTCGTATCTAAGAGTACGTGGACAAGGGAACCAGACAAGTCCCTTCCCGAGGAGGCTTCGGGTTTGAAGGCAACACGAGTGCAACAGCTCCCTTCCCCAACCAACTGGTTTGAATAAGCTACGGGCTAAAAATCTGGAACATTTGTTCTTGTGCATATTAACGGCGATCCCTGGGTGCTGATGTTTATCTAACCAGGCCATTTAAATAATTGGAAGGCATATGCACGAGTTCAAAGCCATCAGCTAAGCTGCGTCGCCTTCTTCGGTTGTTAGTTGCGTGCGTGTCAAGCGAGGCAACCTCCGTCAGGTCTTCAGCCTGATGTTTTGTGTTTGGGCAGCTTCAAAGACCTCTGCGAATGGATGCAAGGTGCTGCGCTCAGAAACACCCCTGCCTCACAGAAATGAGCAGGAAAGCATTGTATAAAGCTGGTTCCTTTACCCTAATTTTTATTTTTTTTTTCAGAAAAACCAGAATTGCCATTTCATTAACAAGCACTGACGGGCCACATGTAAATCCTGCCGTCCCTTTTTACTCCCTGCAGCCATGTGGCCGTCGCAATAGTACCGATAATTTAAACATCTCACACTTCAGGCAGGTCCCTGATGGCAAAAAAAAAAAAAAAAAAAAAAAATTTTAATTAAAGTAGTTCAGCCAGAGTCTCCCTCGCTCGCTCCTTAGATGCCGGTTTTACAAAGGACATTTGTTTATAAGGCTCAGCTGGATTTTTCTTAAGAAGTTCCCTAAGCATTTCAGTTGCCATCTGTGCACCTTTGTTGTTCAAGTGCATTAGCAGAACTTCCCCAGTTCAATCTAAATTGATAACTTTATCCAGTCCCCACTTAATATCACCATAGAGCAGCTGCTTGTGGAGTTGTTTAATCTCCATTAGAGCGCTTTGGTTAAAATCCAAGCTTGCATCCATATGAAAGCACGACACAAGCAAGATGCTCTGCCTCGGCAGGGCTTTCCAGGCCAAGGGTGCCTGAGGCCGTTGCGAGCTGGATATTTAATATTTGCTTGAAAAGCGGGCTGGCTGTTGGTCTCCTTGGAGACCTTGCGTTGCCTAAGGAGCTGAACCTCTTTCCTTGGTGCCTTTTGCACCCCTCGTTTATTTTTTTTTCCATCTGAACTTCATTTTGTGAGATGCTGAGCTCACCGTGGTGGGTTACTCGGTGCCGAAGTTGGGAAGGAGAGCTGGTGTTTATTCAGGGAAACACGCTGTACGAAAGCTTTTCTCTTAATCTCCTCAAGTGCTTCTGAAGGGATAGGTGTTACACCTTGTTTTGTCTGCAGGCAATGCAATGTGGATGGTTGGGCTCACTTTAAATTATGTCTGATAGAGAAATGGAATCTAGATTATTTTTAAATCTCCTTATTTTGTTTCTACGTCTTCCCATACATCTATCTCAGCTGACTACCCATCAGAGAAGTTCCTCCTCAAGATTTATTACAGGGGAGAGAAATTATTTTCTGGGATAACATTGACGTAGTAGAGAAAAGAAGAACTACTTTTCCCATTTGTTCCTTGATCGTCTTTCATCAAACAAATAACACAGACACGCAGTATGTCAAGCTTCCCCAGTATGAGTGCCTCAGTCCTCTCTCTGAGCGTAACACTGTCGGGATTACGGCCAGAAATCACTCGTTCGTGTGACCCGCTGCTTTAGGAGAACAATGACTCCCTGTAACACAGCTGGGTTTTTCTTTGTGCTCTGGCCCTACCGAGGACAACAACGGTTTTATCATTGATCTCCAAGGATTCAAGTTTCCAGCTCCTGTATTTCCATCTACGTTAAGTTTTGGCTGGGCTGTTCCTAACAGACCTTAAATTTAAAAGAACTTACTTGATCTCAGCCACCAACTACTAACGTCCCACCTTGAGATCAAGTCCATCCTTACCGAGTCACGTGTCCCATCAGGAAAGGGCAAGAAAGCCACGCACGGTTGCGGGATGCTGTCATCCAGTCAAAGCAGTGAGTAACCCAGATTTCTCGTGTCCGTGTCCCCTGTGGCCACCAGCAGTGATGAAGGTGGAGCAACCATCATGGACCAGCCTTTCTTCTCAGGATGACCTGGTGGGATGCAAGATAATACATAATATAATCCCATAGGGCCAAAAGTTGCATGTTTTGGCTGGGATTCATCTCTCCTAATTTTAGCTGTCTAAAAATTAAACCCTCAGACTAGAGCGATTGCCCACACCTTAATTACAGTAGGGACAACGCCAGCGCAGCCTTGGACATCCAGATCCAGGACCACAATCTCCGCCGGTGAGGGAAGAGCCGTGCAGCATCCCAGGGTGGTGGGATCCAGACAGTCTCGCACCTCGCAGGGGTGAATCCTGCGGAGAAGCTCCCCATGCCGTCGGCTTGCTGAGAGATGGGAAAGCTGCTCATGAAAACATGACGGTAACCCACAGCTTATTTTCTCTGAGTTTCTGAATAACTTCAGGGGCAGGAAAGCGGGTGGACGTGACCGTTATATGGTGGCCTCTTCTCCTCTCCTTAACATGCACTTCATGACATCCCTCTCTACATCCCTGTACCTACCGCAGATGCAGAGAGCCCCGAGACAGCCCGGCACGCGCTGCTGGAGGTCGTGCTGGTGTTAAGATGTGGCTGGGCTTTCCCACCTTCTCCACCTCATTTACAGCGACCAGGCAATAACAAGACATTGCGATGGGCAAAGGGGATCAAATCAGAACAGTTGGGGCCGTGCTGTAAGACATCAGCCATCCCGCCTGGGAGCAAGCTCCCTGCCTTGGCGTCGCCATCAGCACCAGCGTATTTGTACTCATTTCAGCGAGCAGCTCCTCCGTATGCCCGAGACCTTCTACCCTGATGGAGGCACTCGGTGTTTGCCACCACTGAGCTCATCTGCATTCTTGTTATTCATAGAATCACAGAATCATGGAATAGTT
>NW_009623033.1:0-1494 GCF_000690535.1 Cariama cristata
CCCCAGTGAGAAACTGGGTTTTTGGCCAGCGTACGGGCTGTACCTGTTCTGCCGGGGCTGTGCAGCCGCCTGTCACCCGGCCCTGCGCCTCTTTGTTTTCCTAAGTAGCTTAGGAGGAGAAAACAGGAGTAAAAAGGAGTGTCCTCCTGTTAAATGCATGCCAGTTAAACCCTATAAACAGCTGCTTGTTATAAGGTATAATTTCCTCGGCTACCGATGCTTTAAGCACAGTTTTGACCGGGATGCTTTCTGGTAATGACCTTATGCAAATACCTTACGTTAAATTAATGCAAATTCTTCTTGGCTCTCTTTTTTTTTTTATTATTTTTTTTTTTATTCCCCAGTACTATGAAATGTCGTATGGTTTGAATATTGAAATGCACAAACAGGTGAGTAATTTAAAGGGGGGAAATCGTGAGTGATTGATCTCCTGTTGCCCTTTTCTCAACCTGAGATAAAATAGGCCTTGATTGCACTAAATGGGGAATAAGTGCTGAAGTCAGGGATGTGACTCCAGGTGAGATCGCGTGGCTCAGCAGTTCCGTTGGGAACTGCAGGTGGAGGGCAGGCCAGTGCGGGGGTTTTTTTTGCCTCTATTCAGGAGAAACTGAGGTTTTGAAAAGGCTGTTTTTGAGAAGAGGTGAAAATAGCCTTGCCTTCCATGCTGGGAGGTCGGTACCTGGAATAGCGCGTTCCCGGCACTCGGAAAACACTGTTATCTTCTGCCTTTTCCTCTGGTTTTGTTGTTGGTACAACACGACTGTTTCTAAGGTCATACCCCTGATACTCGCCGTGCTGTAGCGTGAGACTTAGAAGGGAATTATCTTCAGGGATACCGATATCTTCTGGTGTGTTGCTCAATGTCACGGATTTGTCTTTGCATCTGGAAAATGAAGCAATGTTTGGTACTTCCCCCCCCCCGTCTCCTCTGATACGTAACTTGCCTGAAGGAAAAAATATAGAAGGCCGTAGCAGAATGTGGTGTGCTACCTTGATAAGATTATAGCTAAAGAGCCTAAAGGCTGGGCACATGATGGTAAAACTTAAAGGAATAAAGTTATTATTGAGATTAGACCTGATTATTTGTGCTGCTGCTGCTTACTGGTTTTAGAAGGAGTTCTAATTAAGAACTTAAGGCAGATGTAAGTTGACATCAACTTTGCCGTTCGCAAATCAGCCCCATTCAACTCCAGAGTGGTTTTGCTTAACAGCAGCGTCACCCTCCTGAGTACGAAAGTGTCGTTAGCCGAGTGATGAAATTCAGCGCCGCGTGCCTGCGGATCTGCCTCTCCTCTTCTTTGGGCGCGCTTCCCTTTAGCTTTCTGGTACGTAGTCACAGGGTAACGAAAATAATTACTGCTTAGTCTTCAGTTTTTTAAAAATATCTTCTTCCATGCAGATAATCCCGACTTCTTTCTCTTCGTTGCTTCTGCCTGGACAAAAGCGTCCTTGCGAGGCAGCGCTGCTTGCGGGGGGAGCCCCGGGGGGGCTGGG
>NW_009623034.1:0-7235 GCF_000690535.1 Cariama cristata
CCAAATATGACATAGTTTATTACTCATTTCTGTTGTTAAAGGTGACTCTCACTTTATTATGTAGCATTGACATCTAGACTGGCTCCTCTTTCTGTGCTGTTAGTATAGATATAGGGTTTGACTCCTGCAGAAAAGCTGGAAATAACAAGAAGCAATCACTGAGTTTCCAGCTTTTTGAAGATGAACAATGAAAAATGGAGAGATCATTTTCAGTGATGGATGGACAACATCTTTGTGTTATAAAATGGAACACTAGACTGTGCATAGATTCAGAACATGCTATTTTCTTCTATAAAAGTGGCAGTTCATTCAGCAAACTAAAATTCTAACCTAACAGTCCCTGGAAAAGCAGAAGGATCTTCAAGACTAACATTTGATCGAGCAACATAAATTCATTCCATGCACAAGGAGGAGCCTACAAGTAACTGGAAAGAGTTGATTTATTTTCACTTGAAGTTATGGACTTAAAAAATTTTTTTTTTTTTTCATAACTTCGTGTTTCTATCAACACACGCATGCAGGAAAATCCAGTGACTATTTTTCACTTTTCACCTTCTGTTCCCTTTGCTTCCTTTCCCTGTTCCTTCTGTTTGACCAAACAGAAAAAAGGATGGGGATACTAAGTCAGAATATAAGAAAAATGAAGGTACCTTTAGAAGTCTTTAAATACAAATTTTGGATAATTTTATATTTCTAACACCTAAATTTAAAAGAATAACCTGGAAAAAAGCCTAGGAAATACACAAAAAAATTTTTTTAAAAAATGCTGACGAAACTGGTGAATGTTTTGAACAACAAACAGTTCTTGTACCTATCAAGTCATATGTGATAAGTGAAAGATCCTTGTATGCCTGCAGTTTTCCCTCAGTGCCTTCATATAACGAAGCTCTGTCCATCTCTCTAATTAAGCAGATTTGTCCTTAGAATTCCTCAAAGATCACATTCAACTTATTTCTAAGGATAAAGCTAACAGATATATAATTTATGTTTACAATACATAGCACAAAAAAGCGGCTGAGGAAAACCTTTTATTTTCTTCCGGAGCTGAGGGCCAGTGGAAAGTACTGCGTTCAATCATTCAACAAGGAAAGAAACTGAGCAGTCCAAAACACTGCATGGCAAACAGCTTAGAATGAAAAATCCCATTACTCTGGAGTTGGAGAGGTAAATTTCCTGGAACCAGATCACACCAGCTGAGTCCCAGCTCAGCAGTGTGTATTTTTGTAATGTGTTACTACATTATAAACAAACAATAACTGCAGATACTCTGGCTTGTTTTGTGTACTTTATTCTGGTTTGTTGACTGTCATATCTGCACACTTCATTATGGTTCTTGGTTTCTTCTCCTTCTCAGAAAAAGATGCCTTGAGTAGGCAGTTATTTCTTTACCTACTGGCTGCGCTTGAAGAGCCCTTGATCTCTGTGAGCAAAAGATAAATGTTGATCTCCTGCAACCCTGGGAGTAGCAGGCTCCAGTCAGAGAGATACCCTGAAGTGATGATCTCAACTGGGGGCAGGGAGGAGTTCTCCCAACATTAAATAAAAATTTGCTTCAAAAGAAAAAAAAACAGCTATTGAAATACTTTTCCCTCTAACCCCTCCCTTGTAAGTATACAAGTCCATTTGGTGCTTCATTGCTCTCTAGTTGTCGTGTCTTAAAACGGAAAGCTTTTTGTTTCCTACTGTATGCAACACCAAACACAATACCAGCACTGAGAGTATTTATTATCACTATTGTGATTTCCTTGGTATGTACACATTAAATAGCTTATGTTCTAAATGAATGGGTATGAAAAGAATTTAATTTATTATGGATGAAAGTCCTGAGAAAGAACTCTGAAATAAAGATTACAATGTAAAGAAGACATGCCAGTAAAAGAAGAGGTATTACTTAAAGGATTTACTGTTTCATTAGCTGTGAGAAAACTTCTTTATAGAACTTCCTGTAACAGTTAATCCTATTCACAGGCCCTATCTGCAGGTTATTTTGGAATTTCTGCAATAACAGGTAAAAGGGAAATTTTCCTTACTCCTCTAACAAATGTCTGTGTTACTCAAACAGGAAAAAAAAAGCAGAAACGCATGCAAACATGTTTAACTGTAAGTCCCCCACTTTTCATCACTGTGCTCATTTCAGCTTTGTACTGCATAAATTGATGCAATGGAAAACCTTTTCCAGTGCTGGAGGGAAAATCTGCAAAAACACAGTCTCTTGTGCGAATCATTCCAGTCCATCAGAAAAAAACAAATCTTCCTTTTATCTACTATAAACATTATCAATACAAATACCCTATAGGTATAGGTTAAAAGAAATGCAGTTTACATTTCTTTTAATAATTCCATCTACCTGTGCATTGCATTTGCATAGGTTAGAACAGCTTATAAAATGTGTTTACATATATGTATGTAGACATAAACACTCTAAATTTTGATGGATAATGATTCATAGAAACAAGGAGAAAAATAACCAGAAAGTCTGGATTTAGGCATTAATATTTTAATTCTGAAAGTAAACATTCTAATAGTAAAAAAATAATACTTTTAATATATGATACAGAAATACTTGTAGTATACTAAAGATATGCACATGCTACACTTGCATTCTATACTACATATAAACATACACACACATACAAACACATGTACATGCACTAAGAATGTATGTATTATATTTAGAATAAAGATATTGACAATAATCAAACAAATCTATTGTCATCACAAAGTGTTTAATGTGAGATCATAAGAGAGAGCTGTGTTGATTTGCTTATCATATTTAAAGGTATGTTGCAAATATGTTTATCAGTGTTCACACTGATGTAAATACTAGATTCGGTAGAGAAGAGATTGTGTAACAGGAATCCAAGTGACAAGGACTCAGTTTGCTATCCCAACTCTGCTGATCTAATATGTGTCTGCTGTCAACTGGGCTGGTCCCACTTTCCCTTTTCCCTTGCTTGTGCTCATATGTATGCTCCTTCACTTCTTTTGTAGTAGTACTGGCATTAATCTAACCTCATGGTTAGCTGGCCACAGTTAATATGATCAAACTAGCTCTTAGACAAGAAGAAAATAAGTTGCAGGAAGAAAGATTAAATGTCTGGACTCCCTGGAAGACTTCAGAGGAGATGTAGCTTATTAAAGATGGCATAAATGTTCATGAAGTGGTTCTTTCCAATGAAAGCAACTTGAGGTGTAAGTTATGCCAGAAAGGCAGTCTCTGACAGAGAACTTGTCACACAAACCTCCAGCAAGCCATCTGAGAAGGGAAGACAAAGACCTTCCTAATTTAATTTTAAGGGAAATATGCAAAATGCAGTTTTTCGTTCATTTTTGTCAGCATCTTCCATATATCAATGTAACTATACTCTTTTTTGAGAAATAGCACTTCAAAATAGCTTTTGTGACCTGCCATGTTCCCCAGTGTGTTCAGAAGAGATGAGCTCTGTTCCACCCACTGACCAGGCCAGAGGTTTAGAAAGAAAGAATCATCATCCCATCTCCAGCAAAGCTCTTCATCATCAAGAAGGCATTGAGGTGGCCCATCTGTGTTCTGAAGGAGTTTGTCATCGTGACCAAATCCAGTAATTTCTAACATTTGGGGTAAAATTAGCTGTAATTCTCATGCCTATCAGTGTTTCGATTCAGGTCTAAACCAAGCAATATCTGAACATCCACTGACAGGATCTGTGAATGAATGTTTCAGCACAAGAATCAAACAAATGAATTTTTTGAACCCTGCATGGCCCAGGCCCCATATGTAACAACATTACTGGTATATTATATGTGCATATATAAATGCTTATATATATAACAGATATAATATAAATCCATACACACACATATATATAGTAAACAAATTAATTAAAAAAACCCCACCGTTATGTTTGTCCTAATCAGATAAGGTATAGCGGGTTTAGTGGCATGGTGGCTTTGGGTAGAAGGTTGGACTTGATGACCTTTGAGGTCTCTTCCAACCGTAATGATTCTATGATTCTGTGATTCTATGATACACCCATATCACCCTCATGAAATGTGTCTAAGTCGAACCCTACTTTTCCTGGCACCGCACACAGCTGCCTTAGGTGTGTCTGAGCCCAGCTTCATTGCGACTGTGAATTAGCGTGGATGGATGGAGAGAGGAAAGGCTGAGAACATACACTTAGTGTAAGGCAACACTGACAATTTTCTCAGATGAGTCATGGCTATAAAAAGGTCTGGGAACAATTTCACTGTAATTGCCTAAGTATTTGGAAGCGTCAAGAATTAAGCAGTTTTGCAAAATGCCTGAAAACTTTGTTCAGCAGCTGCAAAGAGATTTTTGAACCAAAGTGAAGATGGATCTAAGTATGAAAAGGAGTGGATTTGACCAAAATTTGGATTTTTAAAATATTTACATTTCTCTGGTTCTGAAGACTTGCTGAAATGCTAATCATGAAAATGCTATCTCATATAGACTATTAGCTGTATTTTTTAATAAGGACTACTGAATATCTTGCCTAAAATAGCAAAAATTACACTATATGTTTGGTCCTAATCTTTAACTCCAGCTGCAAGAGAGAACCTTTCATATTTTCCTGTGTTCAAAACCAACAGGAAATGTGGGGACAAATCCAATCTTTAGGGTCATATAGTTTTATCTTCTGTATTTCTTTAGCTATAGAATTTTATTTTTTTCCCTCCAGTGTAGAGCCCACTAACTAAATTAACTCTTCCAGAATGGCTTTTTTTCTTGATGTGAAAATGTCATACAATGAACAATCCAATACTTCCCTTGATAGAATGTTCCAACTTCAAATTGCTTTTTACAAACAATTCTCAGGAGGCAGCAAGAGACCCTTTGATTTTAATAAATGATACACCCTAACATAAAAATGAGGCAGTAAAAGTAATTCCAGTTGGTTTGTATATGAAGTGTCACTAAAGTCAATTAAAGGACCAATGCCTTTTTGTTTATCTATGTCAAGAAAGCTATATAAATGGCAATTGTAGGCCTGGGTTTATGTAATGGGGAGTCTACTTTTAGATACAATCCAGTAAAATCAAAGGATCATCATAAATCTTAACTGAGGTTTTTCAGATTTCTATGGGTTTAACTGAAAAAATCTGTACAAAGTTATAAACAGCTGAATTAATGGAAGCCTTAAGAAGTACTTCACATTGAAAAGGCTGCAGACATCAGAGAAACATGAACAAAGTATCATAAGAAAAGAAGGAAACAATGAACACCAATCTGAAAATCTGACATATTTGTGAATTCTGAATGTTTTCTTACACTTAACAAAAGGGAATATTTTGAAAGAGGTAAAACTGTAGAAAACTCAGGGGCAATTTTGGTAAGAAAAAGAAATCTTTTCTTGGAAGGTCACACAGTCACACAGTCAAAGAAACCCAGCATATTTTGACCTGCTATATAGAAATACTGATAGTGAAATATATAGCTGCTTTACATCTTGAAAAGGGAAATAAGAATCCCTTACTGTATAGCATTTTATTACACATTTGCTATATGATGCATAGTATTGGGCATCTCAACACAAGAAACTTGTCAAGAAATTAGAGGAAATGATTAAACGACTAGAAGGCTTGATTTATGAGTTACGGTATGTCTAAGCAGATACACAGTAAATATAGCGGTATGAATATCTTATAACTACTACAGAACATTCATAAATCTTACAAGGCTGCTGCAGAGGAATAAAGATTGATAACCACTTGAGAGTGGTAAACTCTGCTCATACCACTCAGACCAATGTTGTTCTCAGGGTAAGATACTCCACAGCGAGAAGGAGGTAGAATCACTCTCCACACACGTTAAAGAATTATTTTTAATTGCAATTGTACACAGAATAGAACAAAACAAAGAAACATCAGAACAGAAAAAAATCTACTGATGATCTAAGATAATTTGAAAAAAAGCCACAGATATCACAACTGAAAAAAACCTCTACAATTTGACCAAAGGTGGCCTTCCCAGAATGAAGAGCAGTATTCTTCACTGTTCTGGTTCTGTAGTTTGAGGCATTTACTAAATCCTGCTTTCAGATTCTCCTTCCCCCACTTTTGTATTCTTGTACCCATTGATAATGTATTTGCAAAGATTATGTTCCCAGCCCATTAGTCCGAGCTTTTTCTTTCTGTACACTCAACCTACAGTTTATCCCATTATTTGAAAATACAGAGGATACTAATTTTTTTTTCTCTATATAGCTCACTCTAGCTGTCACAAGCAGCCTGATTTTATTTACAGACAGACAATACTCACAGTCAAAGTGCTTTTATTTGTTGTCAGACTAGTCAATGTGTTTCATCTGAAGTACTAGGGAGAAACAAAAATATGCATAAAATATTAATGATCTCACTGTTGTGTACTCATTATTTCAATAAGAAAAAAATGAGGCATAAAAATCAAATATAAGGCCATTACAGAAGAAGAAGCAGGGTAATAAATTTCTAATATATAACACAACTATAATGATATTAGCTATAATTTAGACAAAGTAATCTGCTTTTGTTAGATATGCAAAATGTAAATGAGACATTTAGTAGTGCTCCCATCTCTTGCAGAAGTCACAGCAGTGACGCTAATGAGGAAGTGATAAGGTTAATAAATATTTTCTTTTATTATAGTGTTAATTTTTTAAAGCCATAAAATTTTTGTTTGACAACTTCTTTTGCAAACTTGAAAATACCACTTCAGATAAAACTAAGCTTTTCCTTTCACAAACACAAACAGAGAAATATTAATACACACCTGTGACACTTGCATTTTTCCTGAAGCAGCCATACAATATCATAACCACATTGTGGCTCTGTATGTATGATAAATCAAATAACTGAAACAATGATCAGGTTTTGAAATTTTCCTGATGCACTCATCAATGTTTGAGAGGTAAATCACAGTAAAAGTGAATGTTCAAAAGTAACTTTCAACAAGTGCATTTTTATCATTAGTTTATCCTGTTTGAGTTGCATTTGAGGTCATATTTTGCCCTTTGAGATTAAAGAATACTGTATGCCATTATCTACAGTTAGGTTTGAATGATAACATTCACAGAATCAAAGCTTCAGTAAAAATTAATGAATAGAACAACACATAAAATACACTGAAATTAGTACAAAAAGGAAAACTCAGGTAAGTAAGCCTTTGCATTCAATCTTCTTTTTATTGTTTTCTAAGACAACTAAACTCTTAGCACTAGCATGGCCTAAAAATAAAATAAAATAAAATAAAATAA
>NW_009623035.1:0-10963 GCF_000690535.1 Cariama cristata
TTCTCCCTGCCTGTCGGTGGCTGGCAGCAGCGTGGGACACGTCTGCCCACCGCCCTCCCTGCCTTTAGCTGCCTGCACCCTGCCAGCCGCAGAGCAGGTCACCATTGCGTGTGACAAGTGGCAGGGGCAGCCCTGAGAGCAGATTCAGCTCAGCTCAGGTATCTCGTCCCCTGATACAGCGGTGGTTACGCCGCAGTTTTACCACTGGGATGTCACCAGTCTCCTGCTCTGCGCCCTGGTTGCAGGGAGCTGGTCAGGCAGGGCCCTGCCGAGAGACCGCTGCGTATCTCTTGCAGGGGGGAGCAGGGAGGATGTTTGGGGCAGGGGGTGGTTTCTTGAGGCTAGCAGCATCGGGCATCTATCCCCTTACTCCTAGCAAAGCGCCTTTAAAACAAAGGAAGGGAGAAGATCAGATTTTTAGAAATCTGTGGGTTTGCCATGTTGAGGGCAGAGGGGATGAATCAGGCAGAACAACTCCAGCCAGGAGGTGCCTCCACATCCTGGCCAGACCATGTCATGACCCCGTGGTCGTAGGATGACACAGTATGGAGAGGGACGCTGTGCAAGGAGAACAAACTGCCATCCAGGGACAAACATTAGCAAGGCTGGAAGGAAAAACAATGATGGTGGTTTTGCAATTCACTCTGTCACCAAGGAAATAGCACAGCGTGGGCTGCTGACAAGGGCTGCCAGAGGCCAGGGTGCTCCAAAACCACTCACTTGTCCCTGTGTCCCTCGCCAAGAGTACCCATTGCACATAAAGGACTTGTTACAAGTCCCCAGCAAAGAGATCCTTGAGTTTGAAAAGGGAGCGGGGAGCGTGGGGCTGGAAGGAATGGGCAGGGTGCAGCCGTTCACGGTGGCTGCAGAGCACCCGGCACAGCTGGCTGGGAGCGGCGAGGGGCAGTGCGTCCGCACGCCTTACCTGGGGCGTTGGCACTGCCAGGGTTATCAATGCCGAGAAGTCGGAGTTCAACGAGGACCAGGCAGCCTGCTGTCAGATCTCCATCCGAAGGAGAGAGCCGGGCCTGGAGGAGGACGAGGAATGGCTGATCCTGTGTTCCACGCAGGTACAGCCCCCAGGCAGGCTGTGCTCACTCTGCCACCAGCTCTGGTCTGCACCCAAGGGCCCAGGCAGAGGAAACACAGGGTTGCCCCATCAGTCCTACATGCCCATGCGCTGAAACCCTTGGGTGTGTTTAGGGGACCTGTGTACCCTACGCCTGGCCAGCAAACACCCAGCTCTGCCCATACATGCCATTTCCACTTCCATGGCCCATGACTTGTGGCTTTTGAGATCATCCAAGCCCTTTACTTGGTGCCCTCACCTTTCCTTTACTGTCCTCACTCTCCTTTTGAGGGCTGGTGCGTGTTGTCATCACGTGGGGACAGCAGCGTGAACCAGGCACACGGGATGCTCTCACCTGGGAGTGGCTCTGCCTTGCCTCTTGTAAAATATCCCCATCTCCCCTAAAACACAGAGGAACAGCGCGTGAGAGTGGGTGGCTGCAAATCCAGCCGCTCAGAAGCCCAGCCGATAGGTCTGGCAGAGCAGCACATGGGCATCACATGAGTTTGAGCTGCACAGGAGGTTAACTGGTGGCAGGGAAGGGTAGCTGGGGTGGGAAAGCCAGGCAAAACACCTACAGTGATGTCCTGACTGCGAGCTTGCTGTCTGTACGACCTCTCCAGCCCCCGTCTTCCCCTTCCATTGCTGTCTTGTCCCTCACTGCAGTTTTTGACTGGTTACTACTGGGCACTGTTTGACGGCCACGGTGGCCCAGAAGCTGCCATCATCGCCTCCAACTATTTGCACTACTGCATCAAGCAGAAGCTGGAGGAGGTTGTGGGAGGCATCACGGAGGCCCGTCCCCCCATGCACCTCAGTGGACGCTGCGTTTGCGACAGTGACCCCCAGTTTGTGGAGGAGAAGCACATCCACGCAGAAGACCTGGTGGTGGGAGCCCTGGAGAACGCCTTCCAGGAATGCGTGAGTACTCCGTGCAGGGCACTGGTCGTGGTGGGCCAAGTCTCCAGTTCTGCAGCTCATCGAGCAGGCAGAAACATTTGGCCAAAGCTTTATGTGTGCTGAGATCAGGCTGGGTCAACCCTGCGAGATCTGCCTCAGATCTGTTGCACATCAGCGGTCAACAAAGCTACAGCATCTCTGCTAAACTGCACCCAGGGGATACATTTCTTTAGGGCTAGATGGTGACTATTGTCACACGTGTACCGCATGTACAAGTTTGAGATCTCTCCATCACGCTCCTAAAGTGATCCTTAGTCCAGCAGGAACAGCTTTCTTGGCTGTACTGAAGCAACGTTGTCTTTTGCCTTGCTGCTTTCCCATGGCCCACCTACAGTCAGTTTTGGTTCTGGATTTCTGCTGGGAGGCATGAGGCAGCTGCAGCAAGCAGCAGCCTGGCTCACATCACTCTCCAAACTTGTGTAAACCAACAGGATGAAGTCATCGGCCAGGAGATGGAAGCTACAAACCAGACAGGAGGCTGCACTGCTCTGGCTGCCCTTTACTTCCAGGGAAAGCTGTATGTGGCTAACGCTGGGGACAGCAGGTGAGCTGTAATAAAAAGGAGGAAGTTGCTGGGGGGTGAGAGCTGGGAGATAAGCAAGGTTTCCAGCATCTTATTTAATCCTACAGAAGGTAAATGTGCAGCCCAGCCATTTCCCTCCTGCCTGCCACAGGAGCTGTTGGAAGGACGGATGCTGTCATAGCTCCTGGAAGGGTTTTGTGATTTCAGGGGACTAATTGGGGTGGTGGTGCAGCAGTAAGCTCAGCCTGGCAGGTGTTTAAAAGTGGAAGGTGATTTCAAGGCATCCTCAAGAGCTTCCTCATCTGGCCTCGGCCCACCATTCCTCCAGCAGTGAGCTCTACCATTGTCAAACCAGGCAAGCTCAGTTCTCTGCTGCAAAAGCGCAATTGCAATTGAATTATTTAAAATACACCAGCATTTTTAAACATTTCTGGGTGCAGAGCTATTCACCGGCATTGCTCTGCTGCTGGTTATCCCCAGTCCCACACGTGGCTGACCCTGGGACTAGCTTTGGTAAGAGGAGGGCTGTGCTGACAGACACAGCTCAGCTCTTTGCCTTTCCCCCTCGTAGGGCGATTCTTGTTCTGAAGGACAATGTCATGCCCCTGAGCTGCGAGTTCACGCCCGAGACAGAAAGGCAGCGAATCCAGCACTTGGTGAGTGACTCCTTCCGTGCATCAGACAATCCAGCTGCGAGCATCCCACTGGGTCAGAGAGGGCTTGCAGCAAGAGGACCCCCAGCTTTCCTCAAAGGCCACTGTACGGCCAGAATGTCATCTGGCACTAGCCAAGGAGAGCTGGGGGCAAGATTCTACCAACAGCCTTTAGTATGGGATGTGCTTTCCCAATTCTGTTCTCCATTCTGCTGCTGGGAGTGCCAGTCCTGAGGCAGAAGCAGTTTTGCTGCCCTACTCCGCTGAAGCAGAACCTGTCCATCCTCATGCTTTCGTTCCCTCCTTCAGGCTTTTCTTTTCCCCAAGCTCCTGGACGGCGAGTTCACTCGCTTTGAGTTTCCACGGAGGTTGAAGGGAGATGATGTGGGCCAGAAAGTCCTGTACCGGGATTACTTCATGGAGGGCTGGTGAGTCCTTTCTGCCTGAAGATAAGGCTGTGGCACAGGACAGCTTTACCTGCTCATAGCGATGGAGAGGTGAAGGGAGAAGGGGCATGCCTTGCTGGTGAGTGCAGTGGGCTTGATGGTGCAAAGCTGTGCCAGATTGAGTGAAGGATGCTGTGAGCAGCTTCCCCCCGACTGAAGGACTGGGGCCCTGGCCGGGCAATTAGGGAACAGTTGAGATGGTTCCTCTGGGATCCTGTGAGGTGGGGCTGGTGCATGGAGTCCCAGCCTGGCACAGGTACAAGCTGGGGAGGAAGAAGAGAGGGGAAAAACACCTGGGCATCTAGCAAGGGTCATCTTCACTGCATCTGCTTGAGCAAGTCACCTTGTCCCTTCCTCAGTCAGCTGCCTGTGTCGGGGGGCACCACAAGGGTTGAATCACAGTTGAAATGCTCTGGCTGGGTTGTACCATCAAGTCAGACAAATCCCAAATCAACAGTGAATTCTCTGTTCCAGGGGATACAAGACAGTGGAGAAAGCCGACCTCAAGTATCCTCTTGTCCATGGTCACGGGAAGCAGGTAGCTTAATGTTTTACACACTGGGAAGGCAGAGGTAAGTCTGCTGGGGGTCCTCAGCATCCCTGTCGCGCAGGGTCATGCTCCAGGGCACTACAGCAGACTGGGGCTGCAGAGCAGCCAGTGCTCTGGGGCTCTCCAGCACAGCGCAGTCCCACAGCCCCGACAGAGCAGCTCCCTTCGCTAGCACCATGCTGCCTGGTTAGTGTAAACCAGGGCCCTCCGGAGCAGAGAGGTTGCACCCTCCTCCAGAGTACCTGCTAGTGGAGCAGACAGCAGCCCTGAGCCAGCCTGCCCTTTCCTCATCTCCCCTTTAACACAAGAACTCTATTTCAGATGAGAACTTACTTCATCAGATCCCACGTTGGACTGTCTCCTCCAGCTCTGACCAGCGCCTTTCCCACAAACCCTCTTCCTGGAGGACAGGCTGAGAAAAGGAGCCTAGGGAGGGAAGGAGGAGGCAGGGAGAAGCAATGACTGCATACATCTAGCGTCTGCCTGCTGGGGTCGAGCAGAAAGCCCCGTCACCTCCCCCAGCACTACGGCCTGCATGCCACCCCTTTGCAAGGAGTCAGTGCAGAACCTTTTTTTGCCAGGAGAAAGGACACCCCCCTTCCCCCAAACCAACCAAGTTTTCTTCCTTGCCACCCCAAATCAAGAGCAGATACCACCATGGGCTTCCTGAGGTCTGTAGCATTACCCAGAGCACAGGTACTAACTCCAGAGCACACCCTGGGCCTCCAGGAGCTGTCCACGGGCAGGCTGCCTCCACACCCGAATCAGGCCATCGCTTCTGATCACTCCTCCATCTCTAAAGTCTCCAGGGGCTGTTCTGGGCGATGCTTGGAGAAGGGTCCTAAAGACAATGCATAGATCAGTCAGGACAAGACACACATCAGCCTTTAAAGGTGCTATATTCTTATGTTTCAATACTGTTTTGCTTTGTTTGGGGCCAGGCTCGCTTGCTGGGGACTCTGGCTGTCTCTCGAGGTCTGGGGGATCATCAACTCAAAGTCATCGACACCAACATTGAAGTCAAACCTTTCCTCTCCTGCATTCCCAAGGTCAGTCGCGGCACGTGGGAATTGCAGGATGGAATTAAACACGCTGCTCCTCCTCTGTAGCACCCACCTTTTAGAGACCTGGCAGGTCTTAGCCATGTCCTTTTTCCATCCCCCATCTCTGCACGCTGCCCAGAGAATCCCCAAGACAGAGGAATCTGGAAGGATAGCAGGGAGGGGACATAAAAGATTCAAAGCACCCTGGTCCCACTTTGTCACCTCTCAGGGGAAGAGTCATCTCCCTGACCTTTCTGGTACACTGCAGGAATTGTCACCGATTTACTCCTGTGTTTTCCAGGTGAATGTATTTGACTTTGCTCTGCATGACATTAAGGAAGACGATGTTCTCATCATGGCAACTGATGGCCTTTGGGATGTTCTGTGCAACAAAGAGGTGGCCCATATGGTCAGGAGCTTCCTTGCAGAAAACAGGACAGATCCTCAAAGGTAATACCAGCTTTGCCATCGTTTTCCCTGCCAAAGAACCTGGTCAGACCAAAAGCAGTTTGAGATCACTCTGCTTCTAGGTCAGCTCCGGCATGACCAAGCACTCTTTTCTGTGACTCCAGAAACCACCTGCTAATCTTTCCCCATCCTAAAGAAACAATTATAAAGCTGGTGTCTTAAAAAAACCTACTATTTTGACAACAAAAAGCCACATCTCAATGTTGTTCTGAAGGGAATAGTGTCATGTTAACCCAAACCTTACATTTTTTACACCTACAGATTTTCAGAACTGGCCAAGTGCTTGGTATGCAGAGCAAGGGGAAAGAAGAGAGGCCACCAGTGGATGCTGGATGACAGCCACGAGGCATCCTACGATGACATCTCTGTATTTGTCATCCCACTACACAACAGGGATGAGGACTGACCATTAGCATGACACGCAGGATTGCCGTGTTCCCCCGCTGTGGTGCTATTCAGTGTGAATCTGAGACTGAGGGATTTCTGCTGTGCATGTGCACTCTCTTCCAGCAAAGGCACCTGCAGCGGAACCTGAAAATGCACAGCCAGCACTTAGCAGAAGATCAAGAACATTAGCTCCTTAAGAACATGCAAGAGAGAAACAGTGGGCAACAAACCATTCCCCTTACTCCTTTCTCAGTGTTGGCCCAAGGAGAAATTGGAAAGGGGACCACGCAAGCTGAAGAGTACTATTTCTAAGATCTTTGTGGTACAGTGAGACTCAAATCCACGTTTCTAGTGACCCCTCTCCCTTGTTAATATTGAGGATCAATTGAGATCAAACCAGTCTCAAGAGCTGGCTTTTAATCGGACTTGAACTAAGCTCTGTAAAACTGGATGCGTAAGCTAAAGCGTCCCTCGTATCCATTTGCTGTAATGCGAGATGTACTGAAAACCTGGGAGCTGCTGCTAAGACAGCATCAGGCACAGCCGTGCCTGCGTACGGCAAATGCTGAAGCCATAGCCCAGGCCTCTCCGAGACAAAATTTGCCGTTTGTAGGCACCACCACCTCACAACGGACTATGTTAGCACATGAAGCTACACATTGGCATACAGGAGCCTCCTGTGTAAAGATACATGCCTTACTGTTATTTAAAAGCATTTAAGTATATGAGTATGTCATGCAACATACAGATTCGTAACAAATCTTAGTCCGTAAGACTTGCTAACACTTCTTCTATTCATTCAGGTCATTTCTGCCAGCAAAGCTGGTGGCGTAGCAGTAGCACTGATGAGAACCGAAGTGTTTTAAGTACATCAGCTGATTTAGTAGAAGAGCTCCAAGTAAAATAAAACTGGTTTGTTCAGCTTTGTCTGCCATGCTGAATCTCGAGTGCTTACTCATTACAACAGGAACAGCAGCGCAGAAGACATGCCATAGTTGAGCCTTAAACTCTGAAGATCTGCTTCTCAACCTGTTCATTACCCAGACAAATTCAGGTCTAGACAAGCTTTCCATCTCCCCAAGCCCCTACTTTGGTTTCCATTATTCCATTACACAAGTTGCAAGATTCCCCAGTGAAGCAGACAAACTCCAGTGTGTGTTTAAGTTCCACAAGAATGAAAGTTCAAATAAAAAAATTTTTTTCATGCATCTTACTGCAGTTTTATTCCTGTCAGAGGTTTTACACAGACCTGAGATCGAGAAAAAGAGCCTTAGAAAAATTGCAGGGGAATTTTTGCTTTGCATTTGTCTTTGCCAAAACCCAGTTTGTCACTAGAAGTATTCCAAGTATTCCCTTAGCAGCACTACCCCAAGGGCTAGGTGTCAAAAGATGATTTCCTGCAGTGGGTGGCCTGGACCCAGGAATGAGCCAGCCTTCTCACCTATCTGCTCATGGTTTAAGCAAGGGATAGAACAAAAACCGTTTCTCTCCAGCTTCACTCTTCCCTCATCCTCTTTTGAGTTTAACCTGGAAACTGCACATGGGGTTTTACCCATATTAACTTGATGCTGGCTGCCGTCCCCCCCTACAGCAGCTGTCACGCTATATATATATAAATATATAGACTGTCATGATCCAAGTCTTCTGTTACTCCAAACCAACAAGCTATTTCCCCACCTTCCAAAGAAAGGGCTCGGCTTTTCCATCCAGACCATAGGTTTCTGTGAACGCCCCTCTACCTAGGGCACCGTACCCCAACAAGCAGCTGTCACAAGACTGCTTCCCTATCCTGATACATTCCTAGGCAAGAAAACCCCCCTAAAATGGGCAATTTGTGTTAGGGTTAGCTTCAGAGGATCACAGTTTCCACTACAGAGCTTCTGACTTTCCAAAAGGAAGATGCTTTAAAAAAAAAAAAAAAAAAAGGGGGATTTTTCCCACTCTCCTCCTAAGAAACCAGCAAGTTGTATCACACCAGACAAACGCAGACTTTAAGCACTCAGTGATCTCTCTATAAAATATTTATTGGTAACAGCCACAATATTGAATTCTCCACATACGTAGTATTTTGTGACAAAGCATAATTTGACTTTATGTATTTACACTCATCTGGCAGATACCACCTAGGAGTCAAACTCCCCATACCAGCTCACAACCAAAGAGACGAGTTCCCAGAAGTCTCACCAGGATCCTAGCCCCTGACCCAAAACCAAGGTGAAGTCTCACTTTAAAGTGCAAATATAATCAAGAGACATTGGAAGTTTGCTTCCAAGTTTGTTCCCTCAGTTGCTCCTGTGTCCCCCAGAGCAGGGGTTGGGACATTAATCAAACACCTGGGAGCCTCAATAAAACAAAACAAAAAACCCTCTCTTAAAGACTAAGTTGAGAATTACACCCAAAATCTCCTACAGCCCAAGCAGATGTGCTCAGCCACCATCAATGCTTATTTAGAGGTGGGCTGTTAAGTCTCACTTCCCCCTTGTTTTGAAGAAATGTCTTTACTTCATCCCAAAGAACACAGGGGGGAATTCACCTTTTAAATGTTAAATTTGGAGGGGGAATGCTGTTTCCTACTTAGCTTTACGTAAGGTTGGATACTCCATCAGACCCAAGAGGTCCATTTCTCATTAGCTGGCTACCCTGAAGAGCACAGGAATTGCAGTCCTGATACTTTTAGAGAAGCACATAGAAGCTAGAAGCTAAAAGCTTTATTCACCTCTCCTGTCTAACCTTCTAGAAACACACAATACTCAAGTTCCTTGACAATACTTGGCACATTTCCCTCTTTTAAAGGCAGATGGAAAACACTCGTGCTACATCAACCAAGAAAGATGTCTTTGCCTGTGTGGGTGGCAATCAGCCCTGGAAGGCATTCAGCTTTCATTCTGAACAGAGAATTAGTGCCGTGTTCTACATGAACCTGTAAATTTATCTTCATTCGAAAGCCACTGATGTTCGTAGTGTGTGTGTCCTTCTAATCAGTCCTTTGGCCCTTTTTTTCTTAAACATGTCATGCTGCAACACAACGTTTTACAACACTGCAAGTGGAAGAGAGCTGAACAACAGTCTTTAGACAAGTGCTCAAACCGCGTTAGCAAAGAACATTTTTTAGAATAAAAGACTTCCGAATGCTTCCCTGTGAAAATTAACACGAAAAATGGCTGGAGGTTATCCATTCACTTCCTCAGGCAACAGGCTTGGTAAAACCTTGAAAGATGATTTGCTACTGAGCGCTGAAGTTTAACTGTTAAAATGCACTACAAACCCCAAATAACTGTACTTACAAACCACTGCAAAATACGGCTGCTTACGGAAACACCAAAGGTGAAATAGCACCAAGCAGCCTGAAATGCAACAATACAGAGTTGAAGAGGTGGCTGTGGAAAGCTAGTCAACTGTGAGGACTGAGATAACGATCTCCCTTCGCACTGCTCATTTACAGGCGACGGTGGGACAGTACGGGAAGAGGGGTGCTGGTGCAATAGTACAAATCCCTCATCTGCATCTCCAACAGCAGGCCTGTTTGACAAGGTCAAAAGCATCAGCCTGCTGTTCCCTTCCCTCCTCCAGTCTAGAGGACAGCAAACTCATCACAGACCCATGCCATTAGAAATGGCTCTGAACTCATGCAGTAACATCAGCAGAGGCAAGCCACACAGCCTCAGGAGAAGCTTCAACCACAGCGTTGATCCAAGCACCAGGTTTATCAGACTGCCTCACGCAGGCAGTCCTCCTGCCCACTGTCACAGGCAGGCGCTGCAGCTCAGCATGCGTTGCTACTTCAAAGGAACCAGCAGCAGAGAAATGCTCATTCCCCATCACCAGCTCTCAGCACAGCAATTTCCACTGACAAGGACTGGGGTGGGGGGAAGGCAAGGAAAAACAAAACAGAAGCAGCTGTTCTACAAGCCGATTTGCTTTCCCAGGGAGACATGCTCTGAATTATATACAGGGCCCCACAGCTGAGACGAACTTTGCTGTAACGGGGAACATCTAGACAGCTGACCCAGGGTAAAATGCTCCAGCACGGTTCTCTAGTATGGCCTGGCACTTCAGAGCAGAGAGAACATGCCCATTACTGTGCTTGTCACCTTACCAGCATTTTACATCTAGGAGAGGGGAAGCACACATGCCCAGGTGAGGGAAAGAATCACCTTTCCAAGCTGTGACCCAGCACATAAAACCAAGTGCGTTTGGAAAGGCAAGAATACAAAGAACACCACGTTTACGCCAAGCCTGTCCCGGTCTACTGGTGGATGCATTTGATCAATGCAGCATTTCCGGATAAGGAATCTGGAACCAGGCTTGAAGACCAGCTTGCCAGCCTTTCTGTGCCACTCGCCACCCACAAGCCCCTCTGGAGCAGGAAAGCGTGTCCCTCCCGCCTCTTTGCAGAGGCGTTCCTTGGAGCAGGGCCACAGCAAAGCAAGAGTCAGCACAGGCACATGTAAGATTTTAAAAATTCAATTCTGAAGATGCCATCTGACTAAGGAAACATCGCTCTTTTGGGACTATTGCTGAAAACCTGCAGGACCTGTAACAAAATGCACGATGAACTAACCGCATGTCAGTTTTATCAATGAAAGGATATAGGTCTAAGCCTGGTGTGGGGAGAATTTAGTGGAGCTTATTTACAAACCAGGAGGGGGAAACTGCGTCCCTGAAGGTAAACAGCCTAGACACCCCACAATACTGGCCCACATCATATTCTTTAATATCTAAAAGTAAAAAAATATGGCCCATTCCCACTGCCCTCCCCCCCAGTATTTACAAGTAAGATCAGCCAAGATGATACATAAGGAAGATGCACAGGTAGACTGTGCTTTCAGTCTCAGTTTGGTTTCTCCATCTTCCTGATGACAGA
>NW_009623035.1:10994-27873 GCF_000690535.1 Cariama cristata
TGGGACACTGACCGGATCTCACCGGTACTGTCTGCGCCCTCCAGGATGCTGGCACAGCAAAGAGCAGGGAGGTTTCGGCAAGCTCCAGCAGTGGACAAAACCTGTACGGTTTGTTGCACACTAGGTTGCCAAAAAAAGGATGACAGGATGCATCATATGTGTTTACAGTCACCCACTCTTTCGGTGCGTGTTCCACTGCAAAAGAATCCAGCATCTGCTCCGTAAGTTGAAAACTGTCAGTGTTCGCATTTGGCACAGAAGTAACTTCGCATCTGTAGACTGCGGTGAAACCAGAGAGATCCCAGATGTGAAAACATGCACTTATGGGAAGGAACTGCACGTTCCACCTTGGAACATCACTAGCCTTGTGCACTTACAGAAGGAAAACACACAATTACAGCTTAAAAAATGCAACAAACATTTTGTAATTAAAACAGACTTCATTGCTCTCAGAAATAATACTGTGTCATTTCCAACTTCGGCTGAAGCCTGCTGGACAGAGACTGGAAGGTAAGAACATGTAGTATGCTGCTTCTGAACACATTAGGAGGCCGAGTGGAGGAGTCCTCACAAACGAGTGCAGCAAATAAAGGAAAGACATATGGAAACATATGCAGGAACAGGAACACAGACTAGAAGACCTAGGCAATTCCAACACTATGCTTGCAACGACGTGCTGCTCTTAGCAGCGTGGAAGTCATCTGACAGCAGTTGCAGCATAGGAATTAGTCATCAATAGTTGGCAACCAGAAGGCCTATAAAAGAAGAAAGAAAGAACACCTTTTACAGAGCAGAACATGAATCTCTCCTACAGCATACTGTAGTAGCTGACCACTGCTACCTTCTATAAGCACACAGGCAGAGACTACCAAAGAGGCAGCAACACCCTCCCAGCAGTTCAAGGTTACAGTCCTTGCTTACACTGGTTTGGTTTGCATTGCGCATTCTCCAGAGCAAGCCAGTCTTACACAAACTGAAAATACCAGCCAGGTACAGTGACCTAAAGAACTCCTATTTCTGCGTTCGCATTCACTTATTGCTCTGCTTTCATGTATGTGTTCAAACGCTGGCTTGCCAGATGTGCTGCCCCAAATATCTACCTGCCAAGTAAGGCACAATCAAGGCATAACAGACAGGGGTCTGGCTCTCACCAAAGCCCAAGGTGTGCTTGTTTTGGCTGGGATAGAGTTAATTTTCTTCACAGCAGCTAGCATGAGGCTACGTTTTGGATTTCTGCTGGAAACAGCATTGAAAACAGGGATGTTTTAATAACTGCTGAGCAGTGCTTACCCAGAGTCAAGGTCTTTTTTGCCTCTCACCCCACCCCACCAGCAAGGAGGCTGGGGATGCACAAGGAGTTAGGAGGGGACACAGGTAGGATAGCTGACCCCAACTGACCCAAGGAATATTCCATACCGTATGATGTCATGCTCAGCATCTAAAGCTGGGGGAAGAAGGAGGAAGGGGGGGACACGTTCGGAGTGATGGCTTTTGTCTTCCCAAGTAACCATTACGCATGATGGAGCCCTGCTTTCTTGGAGATGGCTGAACACCTGCCTGCCCACGGGAAGTAGTGAATGAATTCCTTGTTTTGCTTTGCTTGCGTGTGCAGCTTTTGCTTTACCTATTAAATTGTCTTTATCTCAATCCACGAGTTTCTGCACTTTTACCCTTCTGATTCTCTTCCCCGTCCCACTGGGAGGGGGTGAGCAAGCAGCTGCGTGGGGCTTAGTTGCTGGCTGGGGTTAAACCACAACACAAGGAAATACCCATCGGGGCACTGAGCCTTCTCAGACTAATTTCTAAAAGGGTCAGCACCTCATTGAGCTAGGAGGAACTTAAAACATTTTCCTTACCATATTGGAACATGCACTAGCAAAAGTCATGAATTTTGGATTGAACTGCAGACAGGTTATAGGGCCTGTGTGTTTCCCATCCAGTACAGCCACCTTCATCCCACTTTCCCCATTCCAAACATGAATCTTCCCATCCTCTGAACCTGCAGGCAGGAGTGGAAAACAAGATATGCAAAATACATCAGAGAGGCCAGCAGAGAAAATGAAGAACATAACCTTTTCTGTCAGAGAACTGTGGGAACAAGCATGCCTCATTTTCATAGCTTAACCTTTAAAATTCTCAACGCACACTTTACAAAACATCACTAGAGCGTACACACCTGTATCCAAACAGCAGTTTTATATCTTCATACCGCAGAGACTCCACTACACAACACAGTGCAATGCTACTCTGGCAGAGGTTAACAACTACGGTCCCCCAGAAGAAAAGAAGAGTTGACATGTCCAACTAAGGAGGAAAGACCCTTGCTGATGTGCACAAATGTGAGAGGCAAAAAGCTGGGTGTAAGAGTCATTGTTCACACAAGTTCTCAGTTCAGACACAGAAGGAGATAAGTATTTCACTTGGTAGGCACAGAATCAAAGGCTTTACCATTGAAGGTAACCAGATTTCAATGCACTATGCCAAATACCAGAAGCTTCACTGGAGATGTTGACTCTCACATTGCTATAACAGGACAGGTTTTTCACTTTAAAACAGCATTTTGCAAACTCTGATGCTGGGAACTTAACATTTTTATAATTCAATTCTGCTTTAGTCTCATTTTAAATAGGATTCCTAATAAAAATGCAAGGAATTTTCTTCTGCATCTGTATTTATATGTCTAGCCTTTCATGGAGGAAAAATTAAGAAGCACAAGTTACAACTTAACCATATGTAAAAACTGAACAGAAATAAATGTTTTGGGACTTCTTCCCCTATAGTTTTCATTTGGAAGGGCACAACAGGAAGGTAAATATACGCAATAAAGTGCTCTCCAGAGACAGACTAAACAAAGGACCCCACCTCCCTTCTCCGTAATCTGGAAGTTCTCAGCCAGAATTTAAAAAAAAAAAAAAAAAAAAAGTTTTGCCAAGACCATCACTTATCCAGGAAAAATGAGGATCCAGATACCACCTACCACAAAGTTAAACATATTTGATGCACCAGCCATACAAATAAAACCAAAAAGAAAGTGCTAGGAGAGGGCAGCACCACACAGATAGGTCTGATTTGCATTCATGGGTCCTGTTGTGCAGCAGAATGTAGCAGAGCAACTGAAGTGCTCACCCTGGGGTGCCCAACCTGCAGCACCAGGCTATACAGGAGTTGCAACTGCTTTTTGCCACTCACTTCACTCAAGAGTCCCTCCTTCAAGGGGTGAGGAAGGGGGCATGGGCCAGAGGATTCACATGCTGGGAGCCATCAGGCTGATGCCTACTGTTTCTATCGGGGGTTAAGCTTAGCTTGTTCCAGAGACATGGGGGTTTACAAGACCCACATGAACAAAATGCAGCTGCCCCAGCATGTCACCAGTGCAGGAATGTCCCCGAGAGGTGTACAAATGCACCAGGCTATGAGACCAGTCGCCCCAGCACAGACAGGTGCCTTGTTCATCAGGCAATGGAGGGCAGGCCACAACATACAGCCCAAAAAGACTTTGAGGCAGCACATGAGGACATCCTAGCCACAGGGTGAGGATCATTGACATAAATTATGTGTGTGACAGGTCTCCACGCATTACAACAGTCTGCCAGTTTCTTATCTTTTTTGGAATAGCATTGATATATGAAGGAAAAAATAAAAGTCCTCTTCCAGACTTATTTACATTTCAGCCTAGAAAACACTGAGTAAACTAACAAAACAGAAAACCATCAATGCAAAGAAAGCTTACAGCTGCACTGTATTATTTAAATACATTCTGCTTCCCAACAGACACAACTTTAGCCCTACATAACACACCTGATTTCAGAGCACTGAAATTCTTTCCAAGAAGAATGATCTTACCTATCATGATGAACTGAGAGTCTGGTGTGAATGATGCCTCCAGCGTGACAGCCTTACTATTGTTATAACCCTATGGCACAAAACAGGAGAGTATGTAGTAGAGAGTGTGTCCACAGCAATCTCACAACCAGAGGGCACCTGCTCCCAAAACTAACTCCAAGTTTCAAGCAGGTAACACAGGCAAATGCTCACCCCAAACGTATGGAGGACAGCTCCTTTAAAGGCATCAATCAGTCGAATGAACCCTCCATTAGTTGATATGAGGATGAGTTTGCCATCATTACTGAACTTCAGGCCTGTCCACTCACATGTTCGATCATACTGCATCTTAAACGTAGCAAATGGCCCCTTCAAAGAAAAAAATGGGAAATATGATGTAGACTCTGCATGCATTGCTTCCAACAAGACTCTGCTTTTAACCTTAGTTCAGGAAAAAGTTTAAGATTTTTCAAAATAAAATCTTCAGCCCTAAGATACCAAAGGGAAGCATCATGGCAAATACATGTCATTGCATGTGTAGGTTTCAAAGAAGTATGAATCCACAGTTTCCATAGCAAAAAAGAGCCACAGTAGGGGGTTTCAATACCCAACAGTCCCATACTCTACCACATTCAACAGCAGAAATTAATTTAAGGTAGGATGAAGTTTTCAAACAAGGCTGCTAACTGAAGTTGGAGAAAGAGCTTGAGCCAGTGTTATTGTCATCTGACTTTCTGAAAACCACGGAACTAACTATGCTCAGTGCTTAGCCAGTTGAGCTATGCACCCAATTACACTTTCCTTTGAAATTTCCATCCTTTCTGACAATCCTGACTCCATTGTTGCCAGTGTTCTTCCAGAATAAGCACAAGGAAGAAAAAACCAAAAAACCAAAATCCCCCAAAAAACACCAAACCAAAACCAAACCCACAAACCAAAACACCAAAACCCAACAACAAAAAGCCTAAACAGGAGTTTGAAACAGGTTAAAAAGTTAGTAGAAGTAAACTTTCACATTGGCTCAAGAGCGGATTTCAAGATTTGGTGACAGCACATATCCCTTTCTGTCCATGAGATGTGCACTTACTGAAAACTCTCCAAGTGCCAAGCAGGCACCCCAGATAGTAAGCTGGAGTAAAGAAAATCCAGCCTCTGAGCACTGAGTTTAGACTACTTCTTGCAAGCTGAAAAGCATAAGAGGTAAAGTTAGGGTAGCTCACCTTGTCAAAAGAACGGAGGTCGTAAAGCTTCACCATTTCAGAATTGACACCAGCAGCAAAAATCAACCCTTCTGGGTCAAAAGAACACACCGGCTTCCCCTGGAGATGCATTAAACCCTAGAAAATAGAAGCAGTCCAAATTATTTTGCAAAACTGATGCTCACATTTCTACCACCGCCCTTTGAGCCCACTGTGAGCAGGACAGCAGCCTAAGGGCGGAACAACTGAATTTCAATTGTAAATATTGAAGTTTTACAAAGGTTCACAACTCAGCTTCTCAAAAGCAACTCTGACTACTTCAGGTCATCACACGGAGCTTCCAGTTTGCTGCAGTGACAAAATTTACATTAGAAAAAAATCAAGACCTTATTCAAGCTGTCATCCACTCAAAAAGTAGCCAGAGAAGGGAGGATGATGTGGTTGTATTAATAACCAGACAGCACCACAAAACAGTGCTGCTGGGATTGATAGCAACACTCTACCATTATGGTTGTGAAGGAGGGGGGAAAAAAAGTATGTTGAAAGCAAGTAGAAACAGCTCCAGTGAACACTACTGCTGAACTTTCCATGCTTGTTTAACGAAAACTCATACCTTCTGGAAGCCAACAGACCTTACATACTAAAATTGACAGATTACTATCAGTGCTTATTTTTAATGTTAAATTTTCCTTAACTCACATAGTAGAAAATTTGGTAAAAGCCAATAAGATATCTAATCTTCTGTATCCTGACTGGCAGGTCTCTGTGTGTTAGTCAAATGTTTTTATGTAAGCGTACACACATAAATAAGAACACATCTTCGATTAAATCAACAATACATTTAAGAAGTTTCTGCATTTCTGAAATACCATTCTTCTCTAGAGAAGCCTAGAGACTTTACTACTTCTCTTTCCAATTAGGTCAGTTTTCCCTGTGACCTCTGCAGGCTAGGCAGTAAGCTAGCCAATACTCAAGGCTCTCGCAAGCGGGACATCGCCGGTTTCCCGGTGACGTTTCTAGGCACTACGGCTGCCATCTCATGGGCAAATTCACAATTACAAGTAACACGTCCTCAACCTGTTCCCCAAACTTTGCGAGATGCAGCTTCCAGCTACAAGTCCTACTTTTACCACTCTTACAACTTCAGGCGTTAGCATAAATCACAGAATTGCTACTGAGTTTACGACCCTATCTCATCTGTAGCAACTTTGAGACTGAGATTCATCCCAAGGGAAACTTCTACAATGACATTAAAGGCATACTCCTGGAGAAGGGCAAAATTAAGATTTCTTGTCAGAAAAAGCTTGGTTTTAAGACAAATAAAATAATTTTGTAAGAAATGTAACCTTTTCTTCCTTTCGCATTTACAGTTTACACCATCTTGACTAAGTAAATAGCCCCCTCTCATATGCAAAACGGTCCCAGTCAGATGGGAAAATATAAGAGCACAAGACTACGTGACCAGATACAGGGACAAAACAGCTCATCACCAATAAAAGGTGGCAAGTCTACTCCTAAGTCGTTCATTCCTGCCCCTGCTACCAGCTCTGGTACTTTTCCCAGCCCACACAAACCTACTTCCACTAAAAAAAGTAAAGTATTCCAGCAAAATAAATCAGTAAAACCAAATAGGGTTTTGCCTTGCTAGAAAGATAGCTCTGCTCACAAACAGGTCTGATGAACAACAAAGGTGATGCAAGGAGGGGGTAGACCATATGGCTGCTGTGTTACTTTAGATCATCAGTTTCTTCATCAAATTTAATCGCATCAAGGCATCAATTTTAAACACACACTATAAACACTCAGATAAGATGCATTCCCAACGCAGGAAAGATGCTGGCTAAAAGAGAACACTGCATGGGGTAGCAGTCTGATGAACAAGTTGATGACACCCAGCTCTTCTCTTCTTTCATCAGCTGTGGGTGTTATTTCTTGCTCTTCTCAGCACCTCTCCAGCAGAGACATAGGTGAAAGTGAGTGGTGTTACACAATGCGACATGCATATTTCACAGAAATTTGTGGTCGAGGCTCCTTCAGCATTCCAGGAAGGTGTCAACACTACATAAGCAGCATACATTTCTGGCAGTATTTTTGTTTTGTAACAAGCACACATCCATTTTTCATCCTTCTAACTCAAAACGCAACATACTATGTGCATGAATTTGATATCCTACCTGGCAATTTGGAGAGCGGAGATCCCAAAGTCGAATAGTTTTATCAAGGGATCCAGAAATAAAAGTATCATCCACTGGAGACATTGAAAGAGCAACCACTCTGCAACACAGAAGACCACATGCATCAGAGACAACCAAAAGAAGTGAATGGAGTTAACACCTACCCAACAGCTGTGTACAAGCTCGTAATCGCCATGAACAATTCTACAAAGCGAAAGCCAGAGTGAATTGAGCGTAACATAACCCAAGCTCATTACAATCATTATTTCAATTTCTCTTGTACTGTCTCCAAGCCACATCTTACCTTTTAGTATGCCCCGGGAAATACCGAATGTATTTGTTATCATGCAGGGAGAGGTATCGGATTGTATCTGAAAACATAAACAAACCATAAGTTTTATTATACCATGAACCCAACATTATCCAAAAGTGGTCACACAGTAAACTTGCTCCCCACAGCAACAGCAACCTTGCCACAGTGAATAAGTCTGGTTATTTGATTTCAAGTCAGACTTTGAAACAGAATCAAGTTAGAAACAGATATAAAATAATTTGGTTTCCAAGGCAGGACTGGAAATCAGGCACTAGGAAAAGAGACTTCCCACAGTCTGAAGTCATATGACATCTTAAAGGCAAACTGTGATTTACATAAGTGAATCTCAAAGTTGCTAAAATTTAAGTACCAGTTGGTTTTATTCCATCATTCTCACAAAATTGAGAGTATCGAATTTATAAAACTGATACTACCACCTCTTTTTTTTTTTTCCTATACAGCATGATTCTTGCTGTCTTACCTATGTACATATCCAGCAAATAAGTCTCCAACTAGGAAATGTGTGAATTTTAACATTTAGCTGAAGAGAAGATAAAAACATGAACTTCAAAGCAAGGGCAAGACCATTAAAAAGTAGCAAACAGATCTTTTTTTTTAATCTGACAGTCAACAGCTTCACACATTCTCTGTACTTAGAGCAGCTAAGCTTTAAGAAGAGGACAGAAAAGTAATTTAAAACTTAGTCCACTTAAAGCAATCTTAAAAATATACTGGATAGATCAGCGCAGCACCACAACATTTCTGAAGTGGTAATTTTATTGAGTATATGTCCTGGCTTGGTTGAAACAGAACTATTTCTGCTTTCAGTAGATTTTATTTTTTTTTCCATCAGTTAAGTTTTCTTAGTAACTGCACTGCCTGGAGCTCACTACAGGTTTCAGGAAGTGCCTGCTTTCAGAGCTGATGTCGGTTAATGTCTGTAGTTGTTGCTGGGGCAGGACATAGACTGTTATGCAGAAAGGCCCATGGGTGCATGCTTGTTCCCTGCGGACTCTCTCCGGCTCTGCTGGGCTCCGCGCAGGGGGGAGGCGGAGGAGGGGTCGCACCCCCAGAAAGCTGCCGAGGGAAGCAGTGACCCAGGCCTGACCGAGGCAGTGTTCCATCCCACCCACGGGAATACTCGGTAGAAAGCTCGGGGATCACAGGGGTCATCCCTCATGGTCGGCATCCTGGTGGGACTCTGCTCGCTCTCCTGCCTCCAACCCTGACCGTGCACCCCTCAATCCCGTTTCCCGCCTGCTGTGGGGCCGAGTTCTGGGACGTCCAGGTGCCTGCCCTGCCCTGTGAGCACTGCGAGTCCCGCGGTCATCATCGGGAAGAGCAATATTGGGTTTGTATATTTCTATTTCTATTATTAGTAGCAGTAGTTTTAATATTATTCATACTCTTTTCACTGTTACTGTTTTATTAAAGTTTGTTTTAACTTTCCAACCCGTCGCTCTCCCTGCCTTCTCTCCTCTCCTTCCCTTTCTGGGAAAGGAAGAGGTTAACAGGGAGCATCTGCCCCCCGCTTTAAGCACCTGCCAAGCCTTAAACGGTGACAGTATAGATGAACATGCCAAGAGTAGCCCAGAATTTTGGAAGATGCAGTTGAGACTTTCTCCCAAGATTAAAAGAAATCCTTGTAATAGGAAACAATTATTACTGCACAGAAACTATTTTTTAATCTTTATGTGTAGATCCATCCAAGCGACGGAACACAAAGAGCACAAGTTAAACCTCCGATACCTGAAAGTAGCATCAGCAAAATCCCTTCTCACACTAGTTCAAGGACACTAGTTTAAGCTATTGCCGGATGGAAGAGATTGGCATTATGCACCTGCACCAAACAGTGCCAAGAGACTCCGCACTGCTGTAACAAGTCCTGCTGAGGCTCCAAAGACAAACTGAGGGAAAAGGACAGTTTTACTTTTGACTCGGAAGAACAAGAGCCAACTGGATGCAATATACACAGAGCATTTTAACACTCATGAGGGCTACTGTGTTCAGAGCTTTCTGAAAGACTCGTTCAGCAACATTTAATTTCTGTGAAAGTTACCAATTTTGCCTGAGGTTTCACATCAAGCTCAGATCAGAGTTCTCAACCACCCTCCAGTATTTGACAAGAAAACTAAAGCTGACTGACCAAGCTGGAAACATGATGCTGGTGACACACCATTCTGAAAGGCTTTAAGTGACCTGAGGTGACTATACAAAACATAAATCCCCAACACCAATGTCACATCCCATCACAGCTAGAACTGATATGCTTCAAGCATGCTGTTAAGACGCATCTCTAGTTTTTCCCGCAAGAACGGTGGTTACCTGATTTCCGAAGTATCCATGCAGAATTTCATCTTCCCTTGCTAAAGAGGAAGCACTGGGCAACTGTGATCCTTTGTGATCCTTTTTGTTGGCAACACTCTGTCCCAGGCAAGGCAGTGGCCTGTACAGTTATCTCCTGTACCGGGTGGTATCATAGACCCTCAAACTGTACAAACTACTACCTCAGCCTGGAATCAGGTAAAAGCAACTAGGTCCAAAGGTCTTGAGGAAATCTTCAGAAGTGGATTGGTAGCAACTCCAACACATAAAATGCTTGGGAGCAAGCGCCAGCACTTCAATAACACGATCCTAGCTCAATTTTCCCTTATGATAACTGCGTAACAGGTTAAATACAATGCACCTTGCCCAAGATTGCATGCATCAGGGACTACAGAGTATCTGGATCCCTACTGAACACACTGATGGTTTTATTAGGCTTACAGTTTGTAACAGCAACAAATGCTTTCACATTCTATATTTTCCTTTTCTTCTAATCAAGTATTTATCATAAAGCTACCCTGCATAATGAAGACTCTTAATTTTTGGTTCCTCAAAGGCTTACCAGTGCTTATGAACAAAACCTCACAACTCAAAATGGCATTAAAAATGCTTCCTTAAATTGTTAATTAATTGTAAATTAAACAGAAGCCAAGTCAGAAATGTGACATAGCAAAATAATAACATAATAAAAAAAATAAGTTGTGAAACAGACTAAAAAGGCAAGTGCTTCCCGTCACACTTTTAATCCTTTCACACCATTAAATCCAATTCCGTTGGAAACTTCCTTGTTCCTCTAGTTTCCTGCCCAGCTTGTTCTAGTTTAACCTGACTTCCTAACTCCTAACTTCCATCTGCTCTAAATTCATACTCTTTTAAATTCCTTAAGTAACCTAGCACACACCACAAGGCACCAGCATCTCCACTGTCAAGCTCTGTCTCTGCAAGGGAAAAACCAAACCAAAACTACTATTCCAGAAACATTTACAAACACAATGCTAAAACCCACTTATAAAGTGCTGTCCTAACAGACTTGTTCACTGAAAAGCTCTCAGAAACTGGCTAAAACAAACAAAACTGAGACAAAATTTGAAATGAACACTAGCTGTTTCCAATCTTAGGAAGAATTAATGTACCTACCTGTGTCAGTTTTTAAATTTGAACTTTAATTTAAACTTAAATACATTAATAGAGAGCCTGTCATGAAGCTCTAGAAGCCCTCTGATGTCACCAATTGACACAGTGTAGCTGTCACAGACGCTGACTATTGAGAAAGGGCACGAAAATGGGTGTTCTGTCTATTACGTGGGAAAAAACAGGCTAACAGAAGCAAAGCTAATCTCAGAAAAGGTCTGTGACCTCCTGCAGGCTTGACTGGCAATCTGCTGAGTTACCTGAACTTCCTGCCCTCCTTGCTGCATACGGAGACTGGAAAAACATTCCCTTCCTTTGCAGTTGACTTGTGTGCGTACCAGACTGAGCTATAGCGTTTTGCCCATCTTCTGGCCACGTGTTCCTCTACCTCATTTCACACCTGAGAAATCCAGGCACAGAGGCAGACTGACAGCACTGGCATCAAACAGCAAAGTGAACAGCAGAATCAAGAACCAAACTTTTATCGCACTAACAATGTTTAATCCCTTAGTTATTGCAGCAATGAACAAAACTCACGTCAGCATGCTCGAGGGAATATCACTGAGTTGTGCATTAGAGTTGAACATTAATTCCTCTGTCTCTGACAGCACGTTTATCACTGAAAAGTTGCTATAATTTTTTCCCAGCTCTTTAGAGCTATTTATCCAGGCATGTAGTTTTAAGTGTAAGGAGATTAAATATGCTGAACTCCAGTAGATCACTTACCATCTATTTTGTTGGAGCTGTACACAACAGTGTTGGCAGCATGTGTGTACCTGATGAGGTCCACTCCGTACTTCTTACTGTACAGCGTTCTCTTTGGTCTGTCAGAAGGAAGCAGAAATAATTGCACTCCCTGCAACAAAAACCTCAAACTGAAAATCATCACATTAACAAGGCCTGTTTTCATTGAGATATTACAAGATTGTTTCAAGTAGTCAGACATTTTTTAGACAACGAAAGAAAAACTTTTGTATTTGATTTTCAAACACACACCTTGGTGCCTTCTCCAAGACCATCCCTAGCCTTGAGCAGCTCCCTGTAACACCTGCAAAATGCATTTATTTGTCTTCTCCAAAAATTCTTTTTCCCTTGATGTCTACTGTGAAAAGAATACAAGAGGCTAGCATAACGAGCCCTTCATGTCAAGCAGCACTGCCTCATTGTTCCCTTGGCCATCCAAATCTCTAATTCATCTGCTGCTTATTTTGGATTGAGAAGAATTTGTCTTTCTGTTCTATGTTACTTCAAACCTAGAATAGGGTGTCTCATTTAGAACAGGCCTTCTCAGTATTAACATAAACACATATATATACACCAGTAGTCTATAAAAGCAACGGCAACACAGGAACTCTCAAACTACTGGAGAACTATACTCATATCCAATCTTAACTAAAGTATGAAACGCAAATGTAACATTTTGCAACAGAATTAAAGATATTCTAGTAAGAGTGAAGACAACATACAGAACTGGATTTTTAGGGGTCTAGTAAGCAAGTAATGTACTGCAGTACTAGAAATTTAAACTGCAAAGTAAACTTAGAAGTAGCGGATTAACAAGTGTATCTTGCAGTTGCAGCAGCATCAGCACCTGTTTAAGCAGTGCAAAGTCTTCACCACTCTCCTTCCCCTTTCTTCCTCAACTGAGGTAGCAGAGAGGTTTCAAAGCTGGGCAGTCAACCAACCGCGGTACCGATCAACACCAGAAGTAATATAATCTCTTCCGGGAGTTATTTTAATCCAGAAATTCATAACTTTGGTTATTACACAGGCTCACAAAATATTCTATCAACACAAACCAAAAACAACAGTATGGGAATGGAAACAAACAGCAGGAGCGATTTAAACCCATACCGCTGCCAAAAGAAAAATTTATCAGACTACACCCTCAGACAGAGCATTTCTAAAATGCTCAACTTTTTCCTTGTTTTCATTAGCTTCAAATTGACACACCCAAACAAGAGCACAAGTTGGAGACTTTTTATATCAGAACAAAAAAAGACATTCATTCTTAAAGATTAATTCTCAAACAGCAGAAGCCATAGGGTTTTGACTTCAAATGAACTTGCTGAGGACAAGCTTCCATTAACTGAAAGCCAAACCAGCAACTGTAATTAAAACCTACAGACAACCTAGACCAAATCTCAATAGATTCTTCCTCAGTTCCTCCAGTAGATTTTTAAATTAATTTTCAGATGCAAACATGCTACAAACTGAGAATAACACATCAAATATAAATTTAGATACCAAAATTCTGTAACATTATGCCTGATACACTTCCCCATACTGTGCTCTATAGTTATCGGGGACGACAACGACACACGACACCCAACAAAAAATCACCACCAACCTCAAAGTTCTAAACGTACTAAGACTCTCATGCCTAGTCTGGCTCTTCCTTAACTATAAAAAAGTTTAAAGCTTAGAAGCTGTATTCAGAATAAATGAATATACATCAAAGAATATATACAGACACAATAAAGATCAACAATGGACAAAAGCACATTTACCAAAAGGAAGGAAAGTGCTTCTGTGTTTTAAGAAAAGTGAAGTTTTCATGTAAGCTGATACAAGCAGAAGCATGTCACTTCACTCAAGACCGACCACCTGTTCCCAATCAACTATTTAAAACCATAAACAAGAAAACCAAATTTTACACATTTTTCAAACAAATCACAATCACTAAACATAACATTCTGGACTTGATGATCTTTGAGGTCTCTTCCAACCATAACGATTCTACAATTCTATCATTTCAAGTTTAAGGTTAATCTATCCAGCTCATTTGCAAATCAAGCAATATCGCCAAAGAAAAATACTTTACAAGATCACAGTCAAATCCACTATAAAGATGAAACAAAACACATGGGAGATTCGTAATAGTATCTGTGCCTCGGTTCGAATCACTACTACTGCAGGTAAAACCATCATCCAAAACCAGGCTTGCTGATATGTCTAGTAGACACCACAGCTAAGCAGGAGTCCAGATCCATCACCTCTTTACTTGTATAAATAATACACAACTGATATATACCAAAATACAAGCTAAAATTTTGCCAGACCACCATTATATCATACCAGGGTTACAAATTTGCAGCCACGAGCCTCCTATTCCCAGCCTTAAGGACTGCTGTACATCCCAACACACAACTCCGTTCAAAAATTTTCAGCATTCCTTCTTAAGTCCCAACAGACACAGGTAAGCCTCTTGGTTACGCTTTTGAGCCAGCCTATTGTGGAGGTATTTGGTGATGCAGAATGGGTTAAAAAAATGATAATAACAAGCTCGTTGTTTACACATTTTGAAATAGACATGGAATCTCAAGTCCAAAATTATGGGATGCTCATGAAGAAGCAGGACAAATTTTTCAGGCTTGCTGCCTAAATTCAGAATATACACAATAACGGAATCTGTGTTTCAAAGAGGTAATTTTTTCCTGTCAGCCCTTGGCTACACATCACTGTTTAAAATGTCCTGACACTTTCAGAAACTGTAGTTCACCGAGGTGGGGCTTGGTCATACTGCTAACGACTCTCATAGTTGTATGGCTCATTTTGGTACGGCAAAACAAAGCAACGTAGGTGAGGGTGTACCTAAAGTGTAAATCAAACACAGCTGCATTTTAATTCTACCAGCAGAACTGCTCATTAACATGGGGGGAAAAAAACAACCAACCAACTAAATTTTGCCACTTTTACTTGGGGAAAAGTTTTAACACTCAGGCCATTTGATGAAGTAGGGTATCTTATGCTGAAATCCAGCAAGCAGGATGTTTCCTCCTGGCCATTACATTCATTAGCAATGACATGTACAAGGAGGTGAGAGTTCCAGGTCATTGAAATGGTCGTTTAAGAAAAAAAAAAACAACAAAACCAAACAAAAAAACCCAAAAACTATAGGCTTGAAACTGTCAAATTCCAACATGTCACAACAATGATCATTCACAGATTTCATTTCTCATCTCCACGTGAATCTCTGGTGACAAGGTAATTTACAGCTAAAACTTTACAGGTGAGAGAAAAAGTGTGTCCTTCATCCCTAGGTACCTCTAAAAATCACAGTTACACTTTTAAGTCAATTGACAGTACATGAGAAACTTCCAAATTAATTTTATAATCACCAGAGAAATCCATCCTTAAAGAGGGGTTACTTTGACAAAACTACTCCCATTGCCCTGTAGCACCGCAGTAGTCGACCATCGATCTTCTACATTTAACTTACTTAAAGCAAACCCTCTGACTGTAAAGTGTACACCAGGACTAGATGAAGATAGGGATGAAAGGACCAAATGCCTCCCAACCCATCAACCTATTCTTTACAAGTCTGAAAAGGGAAGAGCAATCAATACCATCTGCATTAACATCACTCAGCCCTTCTACTATTGTATATAATTAGGATCTAGACTACAAACCATGGCAGACATCATATGTATAACATTACCTATTCTTACATAAATAAAAATTAATTTCAAATAAGACTTCACTCTACCAGATGCGGAACACCAACAACTTTAACATGTAAAGCAAGCAAACAAAACAGAAGTGTAAAATAACATATAATAAGCAGTCTACAAAATTAAGAGAAAATGCAGGTTGCAATCTTTCAAACACAGCCAGTATGATGTCCTGGTCTGCTTGAAAAAGGAGAAGGATTAGGAATTCCTGGTTTACCAGAAAATATACACAACACTGACACATCTACCTCCTGGTACTCCCAAGCCTGCACTATCATTCCTACGTTACCCTGTCCTTTTTATTCTCTCTCTTACAATACACATGCTCGTTTTCCTTTCACTTTCTGTATGTATGTGATGCTCTTTAGTCTTGACTTTACAAAAAAAAAAAATCACCTCAGAATTATATCTCTACACTAAGAGGTACATGAAAATTAAAATTTAAAGTTTAAAAGACTTTAAATGAGCCAAATGCATACTTGTATCAATAAATATTTTAATGGAATAATGACATCATTTGGTTCAATTTGTTCCAACTTTTGTAGAACACAAACGCCTTTTGCGCACGTTCCAAGACACCAACTGCAAGTGTTACTGGTGGTCTTATTTGCAGGTTTCTATTCTCTGAACAAGAGCACCATATCTCAACTGCTGCGCAAACTTCTGTGGTTTTATCCATAAAACAGGACAAGCATCGTGTCACCACTGAAAGAAGAAAGATAAACTAGACAACTCTGTTCAGTGAGAAACACGCACACCTTATTCATCAATCTTAAGTAACAGAAATCAATAAACACCTTGATCGACTAAATATAAATATAATGAAGACATATGTAAATCACGTGTATTTTAACTATGTTTTACAGATAAAAACACAACTAGAGAAAAGGATTTAAAGCACAGAGGATCACCTTTATCTGCAACATTCCCAGGCAGCGCTTAGGAACTAGGTTTTAAGGAAAACACCATCAAGTTTTTAGAAGCTATAGTTAAACAGACACCACACCATCTTCACGTTTTGGCTTAAAGCATTTATCCAAGAAGTTACACTCAAATTAGGTTGTTTAAAATGGAACATCTGTACACTGCTCACAGCAATTGCTTCTATTTTAATTAGCGAGACAAGCCTAGAGAAGCCTGGGAAGTCAGTTTGCATATCCGTAACAATCTCGAGGCAAATGTGACTAGACTCAACCTCTTAAGCTTAACAACTAATTAGTTCCCACAGCAGTGAACTCTCTCACACTTGGGAAATGACCATGGCTGGCTCCAGTCTCATCGCTGGCTCCAGCCTAGCAGAGATAACAAGCAGAGACACCCGTACTGCAGACAAAACCATGCTGCTCCCATCTCGGCGTCCCACTTTAACCGCTTATAATCCCCCACCCCGCGTCAGACATCGTTCCGGTTCCACTTACAACCCTAAACTGGAAAACAACCAAATAAAAGCTAAACCTTACC
>NW_009623036.1:0-29257 GCF_000690535.1 Cariama cristata
CAGCCCCACGCAGCCCCCCTTGAGTGGGCATGCAGGGGGGAGGTGGGCTCTGTTTCTTGTGGGAGCCCGGAGGCTGTAGTGTGTGACCTCTTAAGAGCAGGGTCTGATTTTACCAAAAAAAAAAGGCAGGAAATGAAATTATTTTGTTCAGTTCTTCAACAGTGTCTGCTATTAATGCAACAGTCAAAACGAGCCCATCCTATCTGAAACTAGTCTCTTTCTAAATTAACAATATTTATTTACTATATTGGTTGATGAAAGCGTCTCTGCTTGCGTAGGAGTGGGTTAACATCCGCCAGTAAATGTCATCTGTAAGTTGTCTAAATATCGCAGAAGACTTTTTTGGCATTTGAAGTAATACTTTGAGTCACCTGATTCCATAAACTTGGCCAGCAGTATAAAAACTTTGTTTTACTGAGGCGGTTCTCATACAGTGCACTGTTTGTGTTGCGCTTCTTGGTACCGGAGAGATTCTACACCTTGAATGTGTCAGATTTAACGTATAAGTAGCTATCTCTGTAACCATCTAAGTTGATGGGTACTCGAATTTTAGTAAACTTTTTCAGAAGCACAGAGAAGTTGGTTTTAGGCTTCAAAATCACTTCGTTTAAGAGGTATTAATATAGTGAAATTTATGTTCTGTTGGGGTTTTAGAATATTGTTGATGGACTCAGTTTTAATATTGGTGGTTTCCACTGTTTTGTGGGATGTGTTTATGAATAATATGTAATCAACCGAACTCATTTAGGTAGCAAGGAAAAGAAAATTACTTCTGTGTAGACATATACTATATAATACACAGTACGCTAAGCAGAGTTTACAGTTGTTCTCCTCACTTTGAGGTGCAGTATTCTCATGGGACCCTGCGTTCTGTGGCAAACACATGAAGCTGTTTTGTTCATGCGTTTGGAAACTTTCACTTGGCTTTTCTTGAAATGATTTTTTGAAGTCATTATGGCCTCAGACTGAAGGGTGTATAATTTCTGACTTCCTAACGAGAACTGGTTTGAAATCAGGTGGTGCTGTTATGGTAATTTACTTTAACTTGAAGGTTAAAATTGGGAAGTGATAGTCAGTAAAGACTTGATATTTTATTATTGTTATTTTGATACGCTGGTAACTGAGAGCAGTACTGAAGAGAAGCTTGCTTTATTTTCTGTGAGCTTCGCCCAGGAGATGGGTCCCCTCTGCGAATTGCCCTGTCTTGGCTTTTAATTTGTTAAACTTGTGCAAGTGTGGTCTATAGTGAATGATACCTTTTTTAATAATGTAAGGGAGTAACTGGCTCAAGAAACAGTTTTTTAGGAGCTTGGCCAACTAACCAGTCACTGTTTCACTTGGAAAATAGATTTTGTTTTTTAAATTGTAAACAAAGTCCGCACCTTCTTTGGAAGGAGCGTAAGCAGTAGCCTACTGTTAAAGAAATATGCAAATGTATTTGCATTTTATATGAAAATGTTAACAAAACTAAACTTTAATTAGTCATCTGGAGTGTGAATTTCTCAAACTTTAATGGTGTCAAGTCCTGTACAGCGGGTAGGGGCGACTGACAGTCAGGCCTGGCCTGCGCTGCACGGGCTGTTAGCGCTTCCTGAATTAATTCCTGTTTAAACTCGACTATACTTTCCAAGGAGGGCTGAGGGAAAATTTGGTCTTGATTTGAACGCATGCAGTGATGGAAAATGCAGTCTGTCCTTTTTTTTTTTTTTTTTTTTTACCATAAACTCTTGCTATTGATGCTTCTTTATTTTGAATCTAAATTTGCCCAGCTTCTGTTTCTAGTTGTATCCTTTTGTCTGCAAGATTTACAAATGCTTGTATCAAAGTGTTAGGTTTCCTGGGGGGTGGGTGGGAAATAGAGATTTCTTCCACAGCTAGCTTGTAAACCCTGGCCAGTTTTCTTGCCTCCCACTTTGATAAACCACAGCAATTAAGTTCCTAGAGTTTTCCGGTATGAAGACATGGTCTACAGTTGTGTAATCTACTGGCTCTTCCCTGTACCATTCAAACTCACTGGATTTCTTACTGAAATAATAAAAGCTTTTAGGGGAAAGGACTACTATTTTCATGTAAAAAGGCCCTTACTGATGTTTTCCTAGCATATTTGTTAACTGACAACTTGGTAGGGAGCCTTCTGTTGAAAGGGTCAGGGGTGGTTGTGGGCCCTAAGTCCTCTGAAGGCTGTGTCTGATGCTGTGAGCTGAGCTAGCGGTCACCATGGCTCCTTCTTCATCCTTGCTCCTCGTCCTGTGCCATCTGTACGTCCCGGGAGTTTACTCCCAACACTTGTCAGGCCTGTCTTCGAGCTACTGTGAGTTCCTGAAATACCAAAAGATTAACTGAACGGACACCGTGGGGCCATTTTCTCCAGTTCTAGGGAGGTGCAGTAGCTGAAAGTTTGCTCAGAGCTGATGCGAAAGGTTGGGTGGGGTGGCAAAGTTGGGAGGGGGAGGCTTTCATGATGCGGGTGGGAATAGAAATGGGAAATGGAGGATCTGAGACTTCTGGTGGCAGTTCTTTGGTTGGCTGGATCCTTACTGTAACTTGGCAGTGGATTTTGTGATTCCCTGAAAGCTTGCTCAAGGTCAGATGCTCTAAAAACTGAAGCAAGTGAAAAAAACAAATCAAGACAAAACAAAGGATTGTTTAAGAGATGCTAACTTCCAAAGTTTTACAATAATTTAACTGAACCTGACTTCGGAGGTAGGCAATTTCATATCCACGTTAAGAACTGATGCATTAAGCTAGATACTTAATTTTGGATGCTTCCTCCAGAATTGGAGCTGAACTTACTAATTCCTTATTTTTCATTGTGCATTGCAAAAGAAGGCAAAAAGTTCCTGAGCCTAAAAGAATAAAGCTTAAAAATTTTTCAACACTCGATCACAAAGAAAAAGCAATGTTGTGAATGTGTTTCTGCACACATCTGCAGCAAAAGCTGCAGATTAGATTCTCATTCTTCTCTTTGTTCCTTCTTGACTTCTTTGGCCTTTCCTCTTCTTTCCTCACCAGAGTTTGCCAAGTCCCAGCTTTACTCATGCCCTTTCTTTTGTTTTTGAGTTTCGTTGAGTAAGGAGAGCTAGAAATGTCAGGAAGTGATATGCTGGCTTTTAATAATGTGCTCCCTACCTCGGTCTATTTTTAGAGTTATTTATTATTTTAAAATGTAGGCAAGTCTTTTTCTTGAAAGGACTGATGTTTTGCCATTTGTGAAGTCGATTTCAGAAGGAAGTCATGATATTAAGAGAAGTTGATAAGTTATGTGCATGCTGATTGTCAGGACAGTTCTTCTGGAACCTGGCTGCTAATGTACCGTGAGGGTTTGAGTTTAAAAGTCGAAGTGGGAACTAGGAGCCGATAAACTCTGATTTATAGGAATAACAGTGTTGAAGTTGGTGACGTTACTTTCACAAGCTAGGTATTTCACAAGGCAGGTATTGATAAGCTTCATGAGGTTAGGCTCCTCTTAGTGTCAATAGCAACAAATTTTTCTTTGGAACTTTGAGGGCATCTGTATCCCACTGTTACGGTCTTTATTGTTCAATGGTATGTCTGCTTTAAGAACTCGCTTATCTGGTCCTGTTTGTAGGACTGGGCCCTTTTTTGTGGGAAGAAGTCCCTTGAGATGAAAGCTTAGACTGAATATTCTGTTCTTAAAAGAAGGTCTAGCTTAGCAATACTTCTAAACATGGAAGTGTTGTTCAAGGCTTTTTTGTCCATCTAATCATGTTGGGTTCTCTCTTGTGAATATCACTAACCAGGTATAGTTGAATTTAGCACGGTTCTTGTGGTGAGGGAAGATCATGATTTATATATGAAAATTTCAAATAGGAAAAAATAACAACACATTAGACTTCACATAAAGATTATTTTTCTTAAGTGTGTATGCTTCCTTTCATCTTTCTTTTCAAAAGACATCCCACATTTTCCTTTGTACCCGCACGAAGCTGTTTGTATGATTGCATTATAAATCAGGCAGAAACAATTCTTTGTTCTGAGTTGCAGCTGGGAAGTGAAGCATCCTTCTGTGCTAAACCCTCCAAAATACTCAAACTTTGCGTTCTGCCAGTCTGCCTTCTGTATTGTCATAACTTTAAAAGTAGACTTTTCTAGGAAATTGGATCTTAAGAGAATATTCAGTTAATATGTCTTACTACATCTGTGAGTTGGGATGAACTTCTCCTGTGCAGATCACGTCATAATCCATTCAGCATGTTCCACTATTTAAATTCAGCAAAGCAAGATGTAATACAAATAATGAGATCATGGTTGATCTATATAGGTAGGATGTGATAGAACAAAACTAATTAGGTGAAGTAATAATTTTTATTTTTATGGTCTTAATCATATGAAAAGTTTTTTGGTTTTTTGTTTGTTGTTTTTTTTAAGCTATAATTAAGTAGATGTGAAAGTATTTTCTGGGACTTTTTTTATTATTTAGGTTTGGTGGTGTTTTTTTTAAAGGGCAACAAGATGATTAAAGAATGTGAAAATATTTGATAAGGCAAATTTACCACAGATTCCTGACCTGTTGGTGGAGCGAGAAGTTAGGATGAGTACAAGGACTGATACAGTCTTATCTTAAGATACAGATTTTCTGTTCTTTTGTCTTTCTGTCTGACCTTAGAATCTTTTAAAAGTTCAGTGATAAGTGGGTTACGTTACCTTGCAGCAATTACTCCTGCAAGGCTTCTCATTTCTGTGCTGGGAAGCTGGAGAGCTGGTGAGATTCTGTATGATGCTATGCTTGGGTAATGATCCCTCTGACTCAATTTTTCAAAGTTATTTTAAGCACCTAGGCATTGAGTCATCAGAGACTCATTACCAGAGGTCGTCATTTAAAAACATGATTACAGTAAGTAAAGAGAAGGAAGTCCAGTATCAGATATCATAAACTTCATCTGGTTTATAGATTCAGCGATTCAGATTTCACTTGGGTAGAATTTCTCCATGTATTGGTATTATTTCAGCAAGAAGTCTTTACAGTTAACTGTGGCTTTGCAAAAAAGTTTGTTACTCCATTCTTTCAAGGTTTTCCTCTGTGAATTGTCTTCCTTTTTTAGAGCTTCTGATTTTCAGGTCTTGAAAAAGCCCCTGAAATACTGAATATCCACACATTCTTCTGTTTATCAAAACCTCCTTATTTGATTAGGACATCTGGCAAATTTCAGAGTTTACAGAGATTACAAAGGGGAAAATGATAGGAGAGCTTTGCTGTTTTAAACATATGAGTTCCCTCCTGTATTAAATTTACAAGCGATTGCAACATTGATGGTGTTGGAAGCAGTCTTGCAAAACATTACAAAAGCAGGTAATAGAGACTGTAAAATAGTGGGTGTGATTTGTTTCAGCCAGCACTGCAGTAGGACAGATCAACATTTAGATATCTGGAATTATTTAATGTAAGTAACTATTGCAGTGTTCAGCATTTAAAGCTAAACCTCTTCTATTCCAAAGCATGTTTCACAATTACAAGGTCATTCAAATTCACTTTAAACTTCTCTGAGGGGGTAGAAATCAGAGCTTGTGCTTTTACTTTCTTTAGTTGTATTCTTGTTTTCTGAGCAATTTATGATTGGAAAGGAGCTTCCCAAGCAACACAAGGTTCAAAAACCAAAGCAGTCTTGTAATTGTCCAATAAGCAAAATTTAAGTGCTACTGAAGAGAAAAAATATACGCATATTGCTTACTGGAAAATTTAATTTAAGCTCTGAGCCTTATCATTTTTTTCCAGAGCAGCCTTTCTCTTTGAGCTTCATATGGGTAAGAAACCTTCATCAAAAAGAAAAAAAGGTAATTAAGACCAGAATCATTTAACTTTGACTGATAGTCCTCTGTGAGACCCCTAGTAAGAGGAGAAGGGCACGAGGGACAATTCTTCGTGAAAAAAAATTTACGCAGGCTGATCCGGCTGTTGGGTGGTTGTGAGGGGACGTTTGGGACACGGCGTGGTCCGAAGGGCACGTGAGCCGTCCTGGGCACTGCTAACAAGAGGATGCATCTTCATAGTAAGTGTGCTGGGTAAAGTCAAACCAGCAACTCTGTGCGTGTGAACGATTGGTTTTTGTCGGTAAAAACTCTTAATTTCCTCCTATATTTTAGAGCAGCTCTTCCCCTGGGCCCTGCCCGTTAAAGGAAACCACTGTACGGGAGGGGTTTCCAACGTGCAAAATAGGTGGCTGGGAGGAGGAGGAGGAGGAAGGTAGGCAGGGCAGCTTGAGGGAGGTCCCGGGGGAGTTCAAGCAAAACAGCTGCTTCTGAGGATGGGCAGCCATGCCTGACCTGGGCTTTCTGCAAGTGGGACTTGCCCAGGTGAAATAATTCGGTCCCGTTCTTGTAAAAAGTGGGACTGGTGTACAACTGGTTGATGGGCGTTTTCTTATGAGTTATCGTTGTGTTGCTGACTTCTGCTCTGAGTTGCCATCTGCTCCTCCTTGGCAAGGGAACTGTTGTGCTTTTATTTTGTGTATTCATATGGTATCTCTGTTTAGGCACAGTAGGCTTTGGACTTGCTTTGCTTTTCCCAGCCTTTTGAGACTGCGGTTCTCAATGTTCAGAGTCTAGCTGAATTCAAGCAAAGTGTTTGTTTTCCTAGCTGATACAACGAAATGGCTAATTTTCAAGAGCAACTATAAAAATTCTCTTAAGATAACTTTAAACTGGTTCTTTCTTCTGTGTGAGGATTTTTTTTTTCTTTGTCGTAAGTATATAGGTGGTTTCCAAAAGAAAGACGATTGATACAAAGCTATTACATTCATTGTTCCTGCTAGTTCTGATTTAAATCCTGGGATTCCCTGGAGAGCCTATACAATTCATCTTTCTGCAGCAGGAAGGCCGTGACTGATGAGGTGCTTCATTTAATCCTAAAACTTCATCAGATTTGAGAATTAAGCTTAAATGTCTTATTTCCTCCACTGCATTAATCCTTTTTGGGGGGGTTGAGATTTAATTCAGTAATTGAATTTTGCGGTAACATATGATAATGTAATGTAATCAGTGTTTACCTAGTTACAGCACAGTTTTTTCGGCAGTTCTGTAATTTCCTCCCTTAATAGCCCTCTATTTGTCTTCTGAAAATGGTTGCTTATGGAATAAAAAATTAAGCATCTTCCTTGCTGCAAATAACTAGGCCATATTTTTGGAAGTTTGTATATGGTTGTTGAATTGTAATTTTTACATCAACAGCTCTGTTGCATTCTGTCAAGCTGCCAAATTTTCTAGTAATTTGTAAGGAAGCAGAAGTTTAAACTTTCTTTTCAGACTTCTTTGCTGCTTTCTGCCACTGTAAAGGTTGCTGGTACAGGAAAAGTTTGTGTGGTGTCCAGTTTAAATCGATTCCTAGATAATGGAAGATGGAGATTTGTAAAGGAGAAACTTTAAATGTTGTATGACTTAATTCAGTTCTGTCATTCATTATCTCTTTGTTGTGCTTCTGTCCAGACATTCTTTTTCTTTCCTTTTTTTTTGTTTTAAACTTAAAGTGGGATCAGGCAATAGTGCTAGTGTGCACATTGCGTTAAATTGCAGGTAACTAATGTCCAGTTCACGTGCTGGGTGTTCTCTAGCCAGGTCTAATGATTGAGCTTTGCTTATCTGAGCTGCTGTTTAATGTGCCCAGTTTGTAACTCTACAGGGTCTTGAACTTTTCTACACTGTCAACAGAAAGCTGTAGGCTTGGGTACATTAGAACCCATAGAACCTGAACTTTGCCCATTTCTACAGTAAAGAAGCTTCATCTGATAAAATGGTAATACATTTCTGTTGGTATAATAGTTTCCTTGCTTATCTTCATAAAGTAAAAGTAAACGTAGAAATGGTTCAATTATTGGGCTTTCATAAAGTAGTGTTTCTAAAAAGGACTAAGAGATCCCGAAACATTAGTGTATTGATTAATGTTGGTTACTCAAGTAACAGAGAATTTAACAGAATTCCACACTGAGGATCTGTTCTGCATTTTAGATTCCTTCCCAACTGTCTTCAGTTAGCATGCTATTGTTTTCCTATTAATAGTAGCAGTGTTCGGGACTTCAGAGTAGTACAACTATTCCATTCTGTATTTTACAGGTCAAGTTTTATTTGAAGTAGCATCATTTTAACATGCAGGTGGTTTGCTTTGCTAGCTCTTCATTTGCTTCTAGACCGGCCGGTGCAGCTGGTACGTTGAAATGCACAACCTGTAATAGTGTGGTGAGTCTGAAAAGGCTTGAAGTTCATTAGATAACCTTAGCAAAACTTTATGCCTCTCCAGTTATTGGGATAATTACTGATTTTCTAATCTCCGCTCTCACAGAGGCAGCACTGTTGTGTGACTACAAGCTGTCTTAATGAGTAGGTCACAGTGTGGCAGTTTTTCTGGTGGCCGCTGCAGGCTTTTTGTGAAGCCTTCACCTCTTGCTGGCTTGGTTCTTTGGGGACAGGACTGGGAGGGTACAATACTGATCGCCCTAAAGTTTCAGGTAAACATCAGGGGTCTCAACTTCTGGAACGCACAGTTAAATATTGGTTCAGCAAACAGTTGCAAGTGTTACAGTCTGATTTCAGAGACGCAGTGATGATTAATCTAGGCAGAGATTTTAATCACGCCTGAGATAAATGCATCCTGCTTGACATCTGTGAATACGAACCCATGTTGCACTTGCTGCAGTTGTATGTCCTGGTATAACTGGAATTAATCTTCTCAAAGTTGAAATTGTTTAGTCCCCGGTCTATTTGGGGACCTGGAATAGATTGGTATTCAGAAAGGAAAATATGGAGAACCCTGGGCACTTGAAGCAGTGCAGTAAATTGATTCTGAAAAAGGTCTTCTGCTATCATTGGAGCTCCTCAGTCACAGTTAAAAGTTTTGCAGTACATTGTTAATAACTGATAACTGGTTTATAATTAATGTTTTAAACAAGACAAAGACTTCAGGCGGTTAACCCAACTGAAAGCTCAGATGTGATTCACGGGAGTATCTGAGTCAGTATTTGGAAACATCTCTAAATCACATGGGTGTCTTGCATGTATTTCTGCAGCTGAATTTCCCTTGCTTTTGTGTTGCTTGGGTGCATGGGGATTCTGTTACGTGGTTTGACAGTGCCCCATAAATAAGTCTCTATGAACACCACAAAAAGTAAGCAAGCACCTCTTTTAATAGTGCATGATGGTTCTTTTGAAAGTATCAGAATTTGAATGCTGCTTTTTAAAACTACTGAGCTGCTTACAGATAATCCACAGACCTTAAAATTCTTAAGCACCATTTTCTCTTTGCCTTTTTCATGCTCTGTGGCCGTGGTTGTCTACCCACGTGATTTGTAACTGCATGGAAAGAAGCTATAATTTGTTTTAATACCTTAAGATTTTAAGATCTGTTACGTTCTAACGCTTTTAAGAGATCTTAGTCTTACAACCATTTTAGTCCTCATACTGGATCAGTAACTTTTAGTCCTAGATGCCTGAGCTGACCAAGGGGCCTCCAGGTGTGTAGGACAAGTTCTTGGTGTGCGTGCTGCCTGTGATGCTGGCCAGGAGTGCGTTTCAGTCGGCTTTGGGGTATGCTGATGTTTGCTTATAGGTAGGCAGCTATAAAGAAGCTCATGTTCCATAGGTCAGAAATAAGATATGTAACCAAAAATGAGCTGGACTGGCCTGGACAGAGTTCAGGTCTTTCTCGTTTCCTGACCAAAAAATGATTTTCAGCAAGACGGTGGAGTCCTGTGTGGTAGATCTGAAGAGCTAACCAGTCCTCACTGAGGAAAGCCTGAGTTGCTGAAGAGGCTAGTAAGTCATTGTCGTTATTAGTAGAGAAAACATTTCCAAATCTCTTTGACACTTGAAAACTTGCCTTGTCACTTTTCTTGCACAAAATCATACAGAAATGGTTTCAAGGTAAGCTTATTACACCTTTATTCTAATCCTAAAAGTGGCAGTGGCTTAAGCCACAGGCGTGTTGGTGGGAATCGAGTGTTTCACTACTGTCCCTTACCCTATAGACGCTTCAAACTTTGTTTTGTGCTTTTTGGAAACTCTTCATGCTTTGTTAACCGTTTTCTTGCAATATGAGGTAGGCCTTTTAATCCAGTGTGAACTTAACTAAATACCTGCCTGCAGTATTGTAGGCATGTGCAGCTTCTGAGGCTGAAGAGAAGCTCCCTGCTCTGCATCTCCTCTGTCTGCAAGGATGTTTTATTAGCAGGAAGAAGTGATGCAAGTCTTAGCTTTTTATCTGTATTTAATTTGCTTCTAATGTGCTTATAGTCAGTGGTGTTGACTTCAAATGACTAGCTCCAGGCTATTGAACTTATTTTAGAGTTGAAAAATTGCTGAGAAGAAAGTGAGCCAGCAGGTCAAGAGACACATTTTTAATGTGGATTTGTAGAGTAATGTGAGGATCCAGCAATTACAGCAGGTGAGGGAACCCGGAGTAATGCTATCTGAATATTGTGACCTCTCCCAGTCCAGAAGTGGAGTTCTTGACTGAATTTAGCTTCACTTTTTGGATGAGTTTGTTTTAATTCTGATGTTGCTGAAAGCAAAACCCAGTTGTGTTAGAAAATAAGTGTAATACTAAAGGGAAGTTTTTATTAAACAAATGAATTTTAATTTTACTTATTGTTTAATAAAATCATAGTATAAAACCAATTAGAAAGAATGGTTCAGTTTCTTCAGGCTGGTAGGTTTTTTTCTAGGCAGGTGTTGTTGAGGACATACATGAGAACAGTGATGCCTAGCACTATAGAAGCAATATATGTTTTCTCCGTTTGCTCTCTATTAGTTAAAAAGACAAGCATTCGGGTCTTTTCTTCTTTGTAATAAATCTTCATCACTTCAACTGGCAGTTTCTAGAATAATGTATAATCTCTTGAATTCCAAAGGTAAGGCTTCTGTAGGCGTCTGTCTGAGAAGCCAGTGTTCCTAGTGTCCTCCTAGGCTTCCATCTTCAGTTTTTTGGTTGCTTCTTGTCTGTGAGGAACATGTGTAGAGATTTTTTTACTGGAGGCAGGACGGGGGGTAGCTGCCTTTCCAGGCTGAGGGGCATAGGCACTTGAAGAGCCCCTTGATATTTCTGCATAGACTATCCGAACGTTCACTTTGCCTAGCAGTCTGGGCCAGCTGTGATAGAAGGGCTAAAATGAAGAGGCATTTTTTGGTCAAATCGTAGCCCCAGATGTTGCAGCTGCTGCAGTGGAAAAACTTTTCAGTCTTGGACTACTTACGGGCTTTTGGATGAGCTTGGGTTTCAGGTTAAAGGGTGGGGGAAAGGTTAAATCTATCTGAACGGTAGCCACTGTTGGGAACAAGGTAGTGTCCTCGGTGCTCTGGGTGGGAAAGAGGTGCGGGGCTCCTGCCGCTGTTTCTGAAGCACTCTTAACTGTTTTTATGAGCTCTTTGGGCAGCAGTTGTTTTAAACTTCTCGCAGCACTCTTAGTAATATCCATGGTGGGACTTGGCGTGTGTTTTGACTCACTGAGAGGTTTTTTCAAAGCTGCATTGATTAAAACATGATGACTTAAGTAGTCTGTCTGTGAATGGTGAAACGAAACAATGGTTAAACTGTCATTTTGAGCCTTGCCTACCCTACAGCCTTTCTGTAGCTTCACTGATGCAAGGAAGGCGGCTGGGGATTTAATGCTGATGCTTCAGCTGTAACAAGTCCGATGTCTTGCAGTTGTTCTAAGCGGTAAACTACCTCAAAACCAATAGTAGGAAGTTGTCACGGGGCAAATTGCTGTAAAAGATCAAACAGCACAGAAAATGCAAAAATCATCTCAAATTAATTGCCTTTTGTTTGCAGAGTATTGCTACTTTTTAGATTAAATGCTTCATTTTGAACTGTTCTTTCGGCTGTAATCAGAAGATGCTGCCAATTTCCGAACTGATTTATTTGCAGCGAGGTTTTTGTCTTTATTCTTTTCTTTCTGCTTCCTCAATTTCTCTAATCCTGAGATCCCAGCCTGTATCCCAGGTATGCTGTTTCTGTTTTGTTCTTTTAGAACTGCCCTTTAGAATGAATATTTTATTTCTAAAAACAATATTGGTGGGAAAAGCAATTCTGAAAAAAAAAATAGCCAGAAGACTTCCCCAAAAATGTAACCAACCAACCAAAAAAACCCCAACAAACCCACATCCAAAAACCTTGCAGTAGAGAATGAATAAAACAAAGACAGAAATGCATTTTACTGCTCTGTGCTTCCAGGTGTGATCAGCAAACGTACTGCTTATCAGTGTTTCACAAGCAGCTGGTTTCAAAGGCTTATGCTTACTGTATCTACTGAAGAACGTTTGTACTAACTGATGCAGTTTGTAGCAAACCTTTTTGAAATTTATTCATAACAGAAATGTTACTGGAGTTATTTGAGGTGACCAAAAGCCCTTTGTTGTTCATTCCAGCTGAAAGCTTAAGCTGCTGTCCTAGAAGAAAAGTTCAAGTCTGCTTACTGTCAAAGCTATTTAAAATTTAAGGACTTGACTTGTGAAGAAGAGTCCTAGCTCAAAACAAAAAAATTCTGATGCTAATGATAACTTTTTTTTAAAGACCTTCTCCCAGGCTTCCCAAATTATGGTTTCTGCTTCTCTAGTGGGATGCAGGTTTCTTGGAAAAGATTTATCTGTCCCATTTACTTTCCAAAACAGAAATACGGAATTTGATCCTCTTTCTGTGAATTGGGGAACTGGTGCTACCAAGAGTAGGACAGGAAACTGGAGGTGAAGCATGAGCCTGGAAGATGTTGCCATCCTTGCTGCTGTGATGCAGCAATTCTCTTTGAGACAGTGCCACCAAGCAAATTAAACCTGTGAATCCCTGTCCCTTGAAAAGAGCAGTGCTGGAAGGCTGAACCACTGAACTGCTGAAGTGCTACTAAAAGGAAGGCATGCATTTATTAAGGGAATTTCATGCTATGAACCTTTTATGGATATTTCCTTTGTACTATCTGCCACTGCCAGCTGTCCAAGAGAAGCAGTTGTGGTACAAATGTCTGAAACTTTACACATGGCTGAAACAGATGAATCTACGGCGCAACACAAGAGCTCTTTCTGATACAATGAAATCCTGTCTGTAGGGAATTCAAAGGTGTGTCCAGTTTTTGGGTGGATTCTCCAATTTTAGTGCTACAAAGGATGATTTCATTGTAATGCAGCAGTTCTGCATCAGGAAGTCCAGCATTACAAAAACATTTTGCTTCAGAAGTGTGAACCTAAACAAAAACCGGTAGTAATCATATGTGGGTTATTAATCGTTCTTATCAGCAGAGGTTTAGACAGGGAAGCTTTTATAAAATCTGCTGTGACCACGACTGATGTGCATTAGCTGTTAGCCCATATGCTCATGGCTAGTGAAGATTGTACAGTAGTTTTCGTTGTCCTGCTTCTCCATGAAAGAGCTCACCTGCCGCAGGTGAACCGTAATGTGGGCAAGTGTGTGCCTGTGCACATCGGGAGTGTCAGACTTGGGGGTAAGTTGCTTTTCCGTCTGAGCCTAGCATCTCCTGAGTGAAACATCTTAGAAAAGGCAGAAGGATTCTTCTTATGAGAAATAGGTTCTTCTGTTGCTTTATCAGCTCTTTCAAGATTCTGGGGGAAGTATAGACAAGCCAGTCTATCAGGATGTCTGCGGAGATCTTGGATACTCTTCTAGTAACTTAGTGTGGTGATAATGTAATCCTTCATGGGAATATTATTTTAATGACTTTTGCTAGCCAACATCCTTCCCACTTAATTCATGCTAAGAGTGTTGACACACTGACAGGTATGGTTGCATAGTCTTATGTCTGCTTGCAGAAATAAGTTGGCAAATGCGCTCCCCCCCCCCCTTTGTTTTTGGGAGGGGGGGGGGGGGATTCACCTAATGCGCCCCCCCCCCCCCTTAGTTTTTGGGAAGAGTGGGGAGGTACTCAACTCACAGAAGTAAGTAATGGAGAACAGCTAAGTCTGTTCCAGGTCTGCAGGGGAATAATGCTTTTGCTAATCTAGGTACTGCTTTTCAATGTGAAGAATCTTGTGTGTTTTAATATGCTTAGGCATGATTACCATTATCATTCTAAAAAGACAGTAATAGTGATTGATTGCGATGCTTAACATTTCTACACGTTGAGAGGCTTCACACTGTAATAAGTCATTAAATCTGTAAATTGGGAAACTGCGATCCAGATGTGTACCTATAGCAGGTAGAACAAGCTCCAAAGAATGCTGATGTAACACTGAGAATTACCGCTTTCCTTTCTATTTTCTTCTCCTTATTACAATCTAAATGTCTATACCCGTACTGCTGAAAAGCTCATTTTCCTTTAATAAGCAGGAATTCTTACTGATTTCCCCCTGTCCTCAGCTTGTAGAGAAAACTGCTGGCTCCCTCTCATTCCAGAGAAACTGCAATACATGCGGGAGCTGCGGAGATGCTGAGGATCAGAGAGCCCGTTAATCCTTGGTGTACATTGTGCTGGGGTTCTGCTTAATCCGTGCCAGCCTTTTCTGACGAGGGAGCCTGAGATGAACCCTGGGATATGTTCCAAAGTCCCAGTGATTGTGTGAGAAGCTCCGTGGCCACCTGAGCGAAGGCAGGCATCAGCTGTATGGTACAATGACCGGGTCTGCTTTCTGGTCGATGAAATCCGTTTAAACTTTTTGCGTTACCAGTCCTTTGTTCTCAAAGGATCTGACAAAACAACTTCAGAATCCAGAACCAGTCATACCTTGGGGTGGGAGAGAGAGGGGAGAAATACATGCAACCAGTGAAAGAAACTGATTTTTTTACAGCTAAGAGATTGATTAACCATTCTTACTTGTTTTGCGTATTTGCAGTATTCTGTAAATGAAGCAATGGCCTTTATTCCACTAACAAAATGTTTCAATCTCTGAAGTTCCTGTAGTTCTTGGATTGTTTGATCCCTTTACATATGATCGGAAGTAAATATGAAGCACAACAGTTATTGTAACAAGTCTTGTTGTTTTTTAAACCTGTGTTTTGAAGAAGTTGCCTTTGTGGTATTTATTCTGTAAGCTTTGGAATTTGTCAGAGATCCCCATTTTATAAATACACAAAATGTCCATAAGCTTAGACCTAATACTCAGTGCATGTGTTCAGTGCCCAGGAGCTCAAATCCTTTTCTTGTTAAATGCTTTCTTTTCTCCGTGCCCATATGCTATTTTGCATAAGTGGCAAAGATCTAACTCTAAGCTAGAACTGGTACTTGGATGTAATATTTGTGACCAGTAAGTAGGAAAAAGTTTATTGCAAAAGCAAACCATTTTCCTTTTTATAGTATTTTGGAACTGATCGTCAAAAATTTAAATAGGGTTGGGGCTGATGCCTCTGCCCAAGGAAAGGGTAGAGGGTTTTCCACTGTTAATAATACACTTCTTAAATTGAGGGAAAACATTTAGTCACTTAATTTCACTTACTTTGGAATTGGTTAGGTTTATACTAATTTTCCCATTAAATCTCAACAGTAGGAGGGTAACATTAAAGCTTACTTGCCAGCAGTTCTCAGGGGCTTAATTCCCAAGCTAGGCAAATGAGCCCAGAAATGTGAGCAGAACGGAGAGTACCGGCAAAAAAATCTGGGGAATGTACTTGAGACGTCAATATACGGATCAGGTTGCAGATGTACCTCAAATGATTCAAGCTCTGTAATAATCCATTTCTGTAGTATTATGAATCTTTTTTTATTTTCAATTTCTTAAATTGCAGTAAGGCAAAAGTTATTGCATTGGTTTATAATTTTTTTTTTTCCCCCTCTTCTACTTTTTTTTTAATAGCTTTTGAAACAGGCATCCGGAGCAGGCGTATAGATAAGCGTTGGCACAATGGCTGTATTAAAGTCTATGTATCTCTTTTGGTTGTTCCTTCCCTACAAGCTGAATACTTCCAGATTTTTCTGAGTAACTTTATTTCCTGGCTATATCTGGAGAACCTATTATTTGCATCTGTTGTCTTGGATATATCTTACCTTTCCAATCTGGTCATTACTGTGGGATGTTTTGCCGGTTTTCCTGAAGGCTGGTAAAATCTACCCTTGTCCTGGTGAACTCTCATCATTCCTGTGAATAAAAGCAAGAACTTAATACTGTGATCTACTCCTTGAAGAAGGCTAAGGCGGCTCCCTAGTCAAGAAAGCTGCTTTCCCCACGGTTCAGATGCCTGGTAGCATCTGAATGTTGTTAAATTGACTTGCAGGAACTAGATAAGTATTGGTAACCTGCTGTAAAAAAGGTCGTGTTCGACACCTTCGTCTACTGCTGCTGAGGGGAGAGGCCTGGAGGGTGATGCTTTTTACAGCCCTACCTAAAATATTCTTGTATTTCAAAAGGTATGCTGCTTCTCTTCAGTTAAGGAAAGTAAGGCAGCTTATTCTTATATTTGGATGGAGGCCTGATTTTCTGCTGGAAGGAAAGCAGTGAGTGTTATTACTGGAAACAGTTTTCTCCTCTTCATCTTGGCTTTGCACGGCTTAATCTGAAAGTGCTGAAAGCCTCAGTTCTAAGGGAAAAGCTTTCATGCAAGGAAGCATTCAGAGTGCACGAGACACGTGGCTTTCTGCAATGTTGTGCTTCTCTGGTGGAGAAGACCAAGTGTTTGACTTGTGCACATGGTTCAGGATTAGCTTTGTCTTCTGAACTACAACATACGGATTTTTTCTCAGCTCAATTTTTATTTACACTGAAGTAAAGTATCTCTTGACCAGCCAGAAGTATTTCCACATGATACTCATGAAGCGAAAATGTGGGGGAGGGAAGTTGTATTTTTTTTTCTGGTTTTATGTCAGATGAAGAGATGTCTAGTGGGGGGATCATAACAACCTGCAGTTTTGAGATAGGCAAGGCTTGATGGCGAATGTCTGTCTTCTAGCATTTTTTTTTTCTTATGACATAACTTGCTTTCAAGAGAAATCATGATTTTACTGTCATCTTTATGGCAGAAACAATTACGGGGTTTGGGTGGTTTTTTTTTGTTTGGTTGGGTTTTTTTCTTCCCCCTGACCTCCAAGTACAAGAAGGACCTCATTGCTGTACACAGTGTCTGACGTTATTAGTAACATCAATATGAAATTGTTTTTCTTGGATTTAGTTTTTTAATCTGCAGGAACAAAGCCGACTTCTATATGAGCTGAGGTGACTAAAGCATATGTCTTACTGGTGAGGATGAGACCGTAGCCTTGCCTCTTTCAAGATGTGCTAGGGAAACTGGTGCTTCCTGAAGTAAACTTTCTGCTGCTCTTAATCCTGTATGAGCTGGAAAAATAAGAGCTGTATGATCTATATTGAGAAATGGTATTTTTGTTATAACTGTCAGTATTGTCTGTTAAAATCTGTACTTTTTCTGGTTGCCTTTCCTGACCTTTAGCCTAGCTTTCCCTTGGCTACTCTTTGATACTTCAGCATTGGCATCAATGAGATAAGATAATGTATTAATTACTTCTGGGGTGCCTGGCTAACATAAAGACTTGAGGTCTAAATAATAAGGCTTTTTTAAGTTCTACTAGTGTGTTGAGTTTTCTTTCAGGGGAAGAAAAGCTTAGCTAAAGGGTTTATTGTGGTCAGATTGAACGTTTATCTAATATGCCACTTCAAATGAAAGCTAAGATTTTGATTCTAGATCTTCATTTAAGTCAAGGGGAAAATATATGTGGTTTCTCTCTGCATCCATTTCAAGAGTTTCTGAGAAAATAAATATAGTCCCTTGTAATTACTGAGAACTTTCTCTACTTTTAAATCAGAAAGGAATTTAATAGAAGACAATGAGAAGATGTTTGAGAATATAATCTTAGGCCATGTCACAATTATTTGTATGAAGAAGCAGAACTGTTCTTTAAATGTTAGACAACTTTGTCAGCGTTTCAAACATAACATTTCTTTCTGTAGTGTAGTAGCAGAGTCAGTACACAGCAAAGCCTTTGCGTGTTTAAATGCTGAAAAATTAGGTTGGTTTTGTTTTTCCTTCCCACCTAGTGCCAATATGCAACAGGCCTATTCTCACTGTTTTTTTGTGCATTTACATAGTTCTTTCTGTATACAAAGAGTCTCAAAACGTAGTTTTACATATTACTTTTTATGTACAGCGGTGGTTACTTACATCTGCAATTACTCATTTTTCTTTTTCTGAATTGCTTGCTCTGTGAAACAGTTCCCTTTACCCGAATTGGAGTTGGAATATGTCTTGTAGAGGAAAAAAAAAACAAAACTAATTGGATTGTTTGCTAAAGTTAGAAGCGTTTCCTTCTTCCGCTGAAAAAGTTGTACAGACAGTTCTGGACATGGCAGAGAACAGCCAGTCTTAAACTGGGAATTCTCCTAGAAAATAATGATCATCTCTAACAAGCTCCACAGGACATTTTCATCTTGTAAAGTTTGTGGTTTTGTTCAGTTTGGAGTCCAAATTTAGGAAGCGTTAGCTTCGTACATGCTGCGTTGCTCTTTTTACATCCAGCCTTACCCCACTTACTGTTTCTGCTTCTTAAGAATAAATTGTGCTGATACTTCCTTCATGAAATCTTCTAAATAAGCTGGAAGGCTCACTGCTATATTCTTTTTCACATACAGGCTCGTGTTATGTATGATTTTGCTGCTGAGCCTGGAAACAACGAGCTGACCGTCAGTGAAGGAGAGATCATCGTAATTACCAACCCGGTAAGAAAAGTGAGATGGAGTCAAGACTTCAGTGCGTTTTCCTGACCTCGTTCTAGCAGATGGAAGGAAAAAAGATGCTCGATGACGTCTGAAAGCCCTGGCTATCCTTCCCTGAAGGATTAGCAAATAAACTGAATACAAAGAATTTTCTAATAGTTTTGTGGAAACAAATGCAATGAGCAGTTTTGGAGGACAGAGACAGTCTCAGATTGTGCCTGCACACTTAGGAATTTGCTCAGCTTTGTTCCCCTCTAAACAGAGCTGAGTGCCAAGGCAGAGGAAGGAGCTAATGGTGGTGATAACATTTACATCTGAATGTGTTGTCTTTTTTTTTTGTGTGTGCCTAGTGTTCCACATTTGGTGTGTAATTTTTCAGGTGCTTGCCACTTGCATTTAGATCTGACACGCCAGCTCCCTTCTCAGTTTTGAGTTTCTTAATCAATGACTTCATCATTCCAAGTTTGTTCAAAGAATTTGCAACAAAATATGTCACTAAATTTGTGTATCCTTTCATAATTAAAGCAATATGGAGAAGGTATAGGGAAGGACTGGTGAAAATACTATGGTAATACTATCAGGGAGTTCTTAAATTAATAGTACTTGAGCACTGACATTTGATTTGCATGTACAGTTTGAATTTGAGTGCACTTTTATTGCCCTGTATAATTTTTACGCTTGGTAACAAGATAAGTGTTAGTTGATTCTGCTTTTGATTTTTGTGTAGTGGTGCGGCTCAGTGAATAGATTTTCCTTTTAAAACTCATACAAACAAAAACCGCCTGATCTTGATGGCAGGTTTTATTTATGTGGCTGTACAGGAAGCATGGGTTCTATGGAATAAACTAATTTTGAAGAGCCTCGTCATGTATAATCCTGATAATTTTTAGTTCCACTGACCTTAAATGATTGAAGCAGATATTAAATAGAACCAGCACCGTCTTGGATAGTATGCTATGGCATGGCAGGAGTAACATTTTAAATGAGTTCAGGAGTCTAGTACCATTGCACAATAACAGGACTAAATAAATAGATTACCACTTTTAAGCTAGTTCTTGCTGAACAAGACATCTGTGTGTTAAGGCAATATACTTAAAATCAAATAAAACTTCATTTTATGCTGTCCATGATTAAACTGTGGGACAGATTGCTACAAAGGCTCTTGATCTTTTTTGATATGTTAAGTTTAGACAGCAATAGCCTAAGTCCTGAAAGTCCATTGATGATTGCCCTTAGGTGCAACAGTGCAAATGTGACTTCTGGGTCATTGCTCTTGTAGTTTAACCAAGCTAGTTGAATCTATGATACGAGATGTCTAGTTGTTTCTGTGTTCTTGAGTGCAAGCTTTTAGGTACATAAGAAAAAGCAAACGAAGGATTGTTATTTCAATAACTGGTTGATCTTTACTGTTTAGAATCTTGAACACATAAGCAGACTTCTCCTTACTGTGTGCAGGATTACATAAAATTTCCAAGTGGAAGAACAAAATTGTGAATAAACAAATACATCCATTAAAAAGCAAATTAAGAAAACCTGAAATACAGTAATTGCTGTCTAGCATATGTGGTTCCAATTTTCATGTGTGAGTTAGCTTGACATGTAACTGTGTTCATGGAACAGCTTGATTTAAAACAGAACTGGCTTACTCCAGATAACGTTGTCCTGGAATTGACTTTGCTTAACTGCAAAGGTCTGCAGAGGTTTCTTAGTGTATGTAGAATATGTGTTTTAAAAAAGCAGACAATAACAGGATGCCCCACTGAGATCAGAGCTGAACTGTCTTAATTCTTTCCAAACTAATAGCATGAGAACTGCCTCTGAAATTAAATGTAAACTAGGAGTGTCTCCAGATCTTGCATGGCATGTGCCTCTCAATCTTGAGATTATCCTTAATATTTTTGTGAGTTATAGCTCCCACTCATCACGCACCTCTGCACTTTCAATAAGTGAAGCAGAGATTTTACAGATATTACCAATAGCTTAATTCCTTGAGTCTTGTTTCTTTATAATCTGTTGATTAAAATTGATGCTTTGGAATTGGCATACTAATAGCTGTGTTTTGATGCAGTCTGTGTCCAGACAGTTGACTGTGGTTTCATAAATGATCACAAGTGTTGAAAACCTCCCTTTTTCACTATCGTGCTTGTGAAATCTAAGGTTTGTAGTAGCTGTGTGAAACAAGCACGATCTGTGTTCTGTTTAAATGAATATCTGCTGCTTCGGCAGATTTAAGCGAGTTTGTTCATGGTCATGCAGTCATTGTATTTCAAGCATTGCATTTGACAGCAAGACAGTGCTTCCTCCTCAGCTGTTTAAAGCATGCTGTAGGATCCATCTAGCAAAACTATTTCTATATTATTACTTCTTTTAGGATGTCGGTGGAGGCTGGTTAGAAGGAAAAAACAGCCAAGGCGAGAGAGGACTTGTTCCAACAGATTACGTTGAGGTGAGTACACTGCTCTGCACTAAGGAAGCAGAACTACGTAAAAGGCCATCCTCTGGTTTGCTGCTGAGGCATAAAACTTCCAATGTTAAATCTTGGAATATATAATCTTATTGTAGCAGCTGTAGCTGGCTTTGGGAACCAGTGCAGACATGCCATCCAAAGCTACTGTGCTTCTTAGTAGTTTCCCAAGAAATGCAACAGGAGGTTGTTTAGAGTAAATACTGGTGATCTGCAGAACATGAGCTATTTTGAGTCTGCTTCTGGTTTGGGGGGTTTTATGATCCAATAATTGTTTTGTTTCCTGCCTGAAGAATCAGATATGGAAGTGAAAGGAATAATGCAAGTTTACACTGGTGTTGCTGTGGCTGATTTGCCACACGCTCATAAATCTCTGGAATGGAACCCCAGTTATGGGGCTCAGGGTATGGGATCCCCAATCCAGGGACTACTTGGCTTATCTTCTTCCTGAGGGCCTTTGCTGTCTCTTCAGTGTGTGTTCATCTGCTCCCTGTTTAAAGGCTGGTGGTGTGGAGGTGGGGATGTAATGCGGGTCTCCATGCAAAGACTGGAATCCAGTTCACTCTTGGAGGGCCCAGTGTCTGTATGTCTGCAGGTTGCCAGTTAGGTGAAGACTCTGACTGTAATTCCTGCAGCTTCCTCTTAAGGCATGTGCCTCCCTTCCTTCCCCAGTGCTGTATGTATTTAAAAAAAAAAAAAAAAGGAGGGGAGGTGACAACAATATGATGCTGACTCACATGACCTTGCTGTCCCAAACTGATCCTCCGAGTATTGAGTTCCCAGTCTCCAAGGAGTGATGTCAATAACCTTGTTAATCCCTAATGAATTTATAGGTAGGTGTCCACTGCTACAACAATCTTGTGTGTTACACTGTTATAATGCGAACCAATTCCATCTGTTGTGGAAGTAAATACTCCAGCTTATCGCATCACTTTCTTGTAGAAGGTTCTACTGAATTTGAATTCAAAAAGAGTATATGCAACCATCTTAAAGTCTAGTAACATGAATGTTAGGATGATTATATGATAAACAGCATAATTTAATTAATGGAAGAATGAAAAAATCTTTTGCAACTTTTTACGTTTCAGATTATAACTGAAGGTGCAAAAGATGGAATTAGCTGCGGTAACTCATTAGCTGACCAAGCCTTTTTTGATTCCCTTTCTTCAAATACAGCTCAGACCAACTCTGCTGCAAAGAGCAGTAATCAGGTACGTCCCACGGTTTTTCAGGCACAGTGGGCATGGCAAGTTTTGTTGACATAACTGCTTGCACTGTTCGGTTGTGCTGTACTGTATTTGTGAAACCTCATAAAAGTACTAATTAAAGTAATTGTGTTTTCATTAGGGAATGCTTTTGTTGAATATTAATGCTATGGGTGACTGTGCAGATATGTCACTGCTGGAAAATTTTGTATTCTAACACTTTCAGAAATAGAGCATTTTTATTCTTTCCAGTCTGCAATCATGTATATCTGTGACTACCTCAATCTTCGTACCTCAGTTCTGTGTAAGTGCATCCTTAGCAAATTTTATTTTCAAGTTCCTTGTGTTAGTATGCTAACCTTTTTAAGGAACCAAAGCTTTCTTTTTATTAAAATATCTGCTACGATTGGGCGGTCTATGCATCTGCATCATCAGCCAGAGTGAATGGATATGTATCTTTTTTAGAATTTGAGTAAGAGTTCTTTCTTTGATTAAAAAAGGTGAAGCAAGTTCATGCATTGTCCCCAGTCAGCTGGAGAAGAGGCTGACTTTGTTTTTACTGGAAGAATGTTTATTTATATTTTTTTTCTCCCTCTATTCATAGAGGTGCCTGGTGTGTCAGTTCATTAAGCAGCAAGTATTTAGTTTCAGGTTAGGACATACATTATCTTAAACACAAGCTGTTTATTATGGTCTACAGACTGCTGCATGTCCTGCATGTAGGAACAGTTAAACGTTTTGAAGTCCATAGGTCAACAGAAGTACAAAATCTGCTTTTGCAGCAGCAGCATGCAAAGGTTTTTTTGTGTTGGAAAGTAAATGCTTTACTTATTGTAGCAGCTGGGGACACACACCTGGTTTGTGGGTCAGTTTAGTATCAGTTCATAGTTTTCTTAATTGTAACTTGCACCACAGGACTTTGACATGAAGTGAGATCTCTTGAAAACTGTACAGGGGCCACTTCTGTATGACCGCAAATGTAAGGGTTCATTGACTGTATAGTGTTTGATTTGTGTGTCTGTATTCAACTGCACAATGCCAGGATTGTAATTCTGTGGTCACGTGTATAGTGAGAACTCCAGGCCTCACTGTCACTGTCTCAAAGTTTATAACTAAATTTTTTTTAATTGATGTCCAGTTAATATTTGGGCTAAACACAGAACTCTTGAAATGCCTCATGAATTTCTCATGTCAGACTGAGCCAAAAGCACTGATTATAGGTTCGTGTTCCCTCAGTAACACAGTAATTTGAAGGTAGAGTGGAAACCTCATTTCTTCTGCTTTGTCTGTTACCCTTGTCCCAGTTTTTCCTCTTACAGAGCTTCTAGCCAAAATTTACTGTTGGGGAAGCTTCAGATATTTGCAGCAGCTACTTCTGTCAAATCTGAATACTGTTTCTGTAACTTAATTTGATCTAGGAAGAATTACTTACTAAGATAATAAACATACAACATTTTAAATACTGGTAGATGTATCTTATTGGTTGATCTGTGCTTAACACAAGGAACTTGTGCCTGGAGAAGGGAAGAAAAAAACCCTTGCCTGTATAGGGGGAAAGGTTAAAATAAAGGTATCTGTTATATTCTAAATAATAGAGAATTACTACAGGAATTTAGTTTTGGAAGTTGCATTTCTAGAGGAGGGAAAAGCTTGAAAATATGTTCACTTTGCAGTTTACACAGTCAGCACTATACTGGCCCTGTAATACATAGAAATTGCAGTTTCTTCATAACAAGTTTCGGAAAGGAGTAACTTCAGGTGAGCAGCGTTTCTCATCTGTGTCAGTGCCTTACTCTAACTGTCCTGTCCCTGTCCATTATCCTTCAGATGCCATGTGAGACAGTTGGGAGAACCAGTGTACCATTGTGTATTATAGTAAAACTATATTGCTAACTTTAGGGGGGGGGAGAGAGAGGAGGAGGAGACTGCACTTGGATGCAAACAAGACCACGCAAGATGCAGGGGAAGCAAATTTCCTCAGGCTACTGTGTTTGGGTCTCTTGTTTTCCTGGTTTTTTTCATAACAGGAACCATCCTGTTGTGTGGTCAGGATTTTATGTCATAAGTTATTTCCATTTTCTCAAGGTTTTTTTTTTTTTTTAACGGAGTTCAGTAACTGCTGTTTGGTGTTATATATTTTATAGAAAAGCAGCAGATCTTAATTTGAAGACTTGCTTCTTCAGCTTCTGACATGTATCTGGTGGGTTTTTTCCAGTGGCCTATAACAGGAATTGCTAATAGGAATTTAATTTGTATACTAAGCAGTCTGGCTTCCACTTTTGGCTGTTAGGCCTTTCTCCTGGATCAGAGAGCTCTCTAGTATATAGTATTTTCTCCTTGCAAAAATTCTATGGTTAATTGTTCTCTTGATTAAGAAATTCTATCTATTTGATCGATCTATCTAGTGTAAGACACTTTTCCTGCCCTCAAAAAAAAAAAAGCTTTCGTCTGCAGTCTCTTTGATCTTGTGATCTGTCTGTAAAATGTGTGCATTGCTCCTCTGTACATTGCACGATGTCAAAACAGGTTTGATGTTGCTGTTCTGGTGTAGGAAAGCCCGACACAGTGAAAGAAAGCATTGATTCCTGTAATACTGCATCAGGAGGTTGTACTGAGTTGCTCATCCCCTGCATACTGGCTTCTCTTTTAGAACCACTGCTTACAAGAATACATTCTTCTACTTTGTGGGTATGACCCTTCTTCCTAGATGTATTACTCTTCATTTGGTTATGGTAACGTTTACATTGTGTAACATAAGTTTGCTCAGGCACTTTGGGTTGATCTGTGTTCAGGTGCACAGTTGCAAGCAATTGACTTACTCTTTTCAAGTGCCTTAATGAGCGACTAGGTCAATATACAAAGCACTTTATCTTAAATGAAACTTGTGTGTTCAGGCTATGGAGAGCAAAGGAAAATGACAAATTGTGTGTCAATATAAAAAGAATTGATGCTGGAGGTGACAAAGTAGTGGAAACTAAAATGTTCATAGATGTAGTCTGGTGGACTGAGTAAGAAATAGCAGCGTTCCTAAATGCTGACATTTTATGTGGTCTATTATATTTTATAGTAACATGGGCAGGTACAAGTTTATTACAAGAATCTCAGACTGGTGGGGGTTGGCAGGGCCCTCTGGAGATCATCCAGTCCAACCCTCTGCCAAAGCAGGGTCACCTACACCAAGTTGCACAGGATCACGTCCTGGTGGGTTTTGAACCTCTCCAGAGAAGGAGACTCCACAGCCTCTCTGGGCAGCCTGTGCCAGGGCTCGGCCACCCTCAAAGTACAGAAGTTCTTCCTCGTGTTCAGATGGAACTGCCAGAGTTTCAGTTTGTGCCCATCACCCCTTAACCTGTCGCTGGGCACCACCAAAAAGGGTCTGGCCCCATGCTCGTGACAGCTGCCCTTAAGGTATTGATAAACATTGATGAGATCCCCACCCAGACTGATCTTCTCCAGGCTGAACAGACCCAGTTCCCTCAGCCTTTCCTCATCAGGGAGATGCTCCAGTGCTTCTAAATAAACAGGATGTTTTGGGATTTTTTTTCTTAATACTACTGTATTGAAGAAATTACTTTCTGTAAACATTAAGTCACTTTAGCATACGTGTAATTACACAACACCCAAGCTTCCCAGTTTCAATAAGTCTGAAGATGTTTTAATTCTTAGAATTCCTTCCATTCTTCTAACAGTAAGTAAAAAAAACAGGTTGTTGCATAGGCTTTCAGTACCAAGACTTATTAAAAACAATAGATCTGGGTGAGTTGACATGTGTGAGTGTGGGGGTTTTTTTGACTTTCTTTTTTAAGAGACCAGTTAAACCACAGTGTTGTGGTTTAACCCCAGCTGGCAGCTCCGCTCCTGCCCACCCCCACCCCCCCAGCCCCTTGCCCAGACGCTCGAGCGCACCTTCCTGGTGGAATGGAGGAGAGAATCGGAAGGGTAAAAGTGAGAAGACTCCTGGGTTGAGAAAAAGACAGTTTAATAGGGAAAGCAAAAGCCACGCACGCACAAGCAACGCAAACCAAGGAATCCATTCCCCACTGCCCCTGGGCAGGCCGGTGTTCAGCCATCTCCAGGTACGCAGGGCTCCGTCACGCGGAACGGGGACTTGGGAAGACAAACGCCATCGCTCCCAACGTCCCCTCACCTCCTTCGTCTTCCCCCAGCTTTCTATGCTGAGGTGTGGGATATCCCTGGGGTCATTGGAGTCAGCTGTCTCAGCCTCTTGTGCCCCCCAAGCCCCCTTGCTGGTGGGGTGGGGTGAGAGGCAGAAAAGGCCTTGGCTCTGTTGTGAGCCCCCCTCAGCAGTAACGAAAACATCCCGGTGTTATCAACACTGTTTTAGTCACAAATCCAAACCACAGCCCCATACCAGCTACTATGAAGAAAATTAACTCTATCCCAGGAAAAACCAGTGCAACCAGTTATATTTGAATGCAAATGTTATGTCCATTTTTTAGCTTTATACGTTATGTTTTTGCTGGCATATCTTCATATGCTCTGATAGGTCTGGGGGGACGACTGCTTTTCTTAAGTAGCAATGGTGCATGTAATACAGAACCCTAAATCACTGCAGTTTTCCCAGATCAGTTTCTATGCATGCATCTCTCTCTCTCTCTCAAAATAAGATTTATTTCCTCCCCGTGTCTACACCCACCCCTTTTTGCTTTCCAAGCAAACAAGAGGCTGTTGGTTTCCTACTCTGCAATCTGTAACTTTTTGGTGTTAAGAAAACTTCCATCGGCTCAAACACTGCCCTACTCCCTGTCTGTCCTTTTCTAAGAAGGTTTTTTTACTGTTTTTCAGTAAATAATCTCCTGAAAAGTAATTAATAAGCAATGGCTAAAAGCAGCTGTTGTTACTTCCTTTTCTTCACTTAGAGTACAATGACCACAGCAACACTTTGATGTTGTACCTTATCTGGGTTTGCCGCAGATGTGAAGTGACAATAGAAAAGGGGCACCGGGATACTTCCTAAGGAGAAGAGAAGAATTCCACATGACCCTTGGCAGTTCACTCTTCCCCAGCTCTTTCCTTGCATCAGTAGTGTCCCAGCAATAGCTGCCTTGGTAAAGCTTGCTGCTGCTCTTTTAAAGAGCTGCCTGTAGAAGGTATTGGCGAGATGAAAGCAATCAGAGGAAGCAGTGGAGCCAATTACACAAAGAAGGGGAAAAAAATGACTCAAGGTGACTATTTTTACACTCAGAAGAAAAGCAGATAGGAGAATTTAATGTTACATCTGCCCGTAACATTTGTGGTTTAATGTCTGAAAAGCCTTAAAAAAATTACTCAACAAAACTCAGTCTAAGTAACCCTTAGTTACCAAAGGTGGAGCCTGTTGCATGGCTTTTGTACGGGTCTCGTGCTGTTTTGACCTTGTAGCCCTTGGACAGAGGGAGCAAAAGGAATGAGAAATCTTTTTTCTCTGTCGATGCACTGTTCCTCTGAGCAGCAATGCAGGTTGCTAATTTTAGGCTGTCATTGGGAACAACCCGTGAGTAAGTATATCAGCACTTATGTTTTATCTATTTGTTAGAATTGCACATATATATGAAAGTAAGTTGCCTGTAAACTCTGCCGGTATGAGAGTAACACTGGCAGTAATGGTACTGAAATGAATAAAAGTTATGGCAGGTTAAACCAAATAAAGACCTTGAAATAGACTGAACACAAAATTTCTCATTTCTGATGAAAAATGAGCAGTGTATTTTTCTCTTGTAGTATTTGTTTGATTCTGAGTTGCTTTCAGGGGCTGTAGCAACAATGGATACCCTGTTTCACACTTTTAAATAGTGTTTCTCATAGCAGTTGACCAAGAGATTGTTAGCTTGGTGGTGTTTGGAGCTTTCATAATTGAAGTATGTATGGAAATGCAAACATTAATGTAAAATTCATTCTCAGGAGTCTCCTCCAACTGTTTTGGTTGTTTTGGTGATTAAGACTAGTGCTTCTTAAGTCACAGATGTACTTGCATTAATTTTTGCCCATGTTCCAGGTTCAGAAGCTGCTGTTTTAACAGCAATGATCTCTCACTCCATTCTAAACCACAACTTGTGGTGGCTTTTCATTTATCTAACTTAAAGTGTTTTAAAAGTTGTGAACAAATATCAGCTTTCCATTTTAACAGTAGTGTTTATATGAGTTACTTGGATTTCATCAAAATTAAATCCAAATTACAACTATATTGGCCCAAACTAGGTCCCTGTATTAAGAAGCTAAAACTTTTTTATCTGTACAGTAGTCTCATTAGTGGTCTCTAAACAAACGGTATGTACAATTAGCCATAACGTAGTCCAGCTATTTCCAGCCTGTGTAACATGCATTTTTGAACATAGGATAGAAATTTCAGTATACTATGTATCTTTGTATGGTTTCTCCTCCCTTCCCTCTAGAGCTTAAAGTATAGCCTTCCCCCCCCACCCCAGAAAATAGAAAGCAAGTATTTAAAATGCATAAATGAAAATAAAGTGGAGTACTGCCTGGCTGTTTCAGGGTGGAAGTGGATCACCAGCTATGCTGATGTAAGATGTGCCCTCACAGTGTTTAAGATATAAAAATAGTTCTTGTAGCTAACCATAAGTTGCATTTGTAGAGGAGTTCGTTCCCTTTTCTTGACATTGATTCTCTGATCACTGCCAAGTCTACTTCTGTATGAAGATGACTGTACAACTCTTCTTAGTTCTGGATAAAATAAGTATCCTGAGAGTTCACTTTTTTGTGAATTGTAGCTAATTCCAGTGTGGCCTTAGTGAATCCACGTGTTTCGAGTCTTCAGTTATGTTGTGGGCAGAGCAGCAAGGCCCCGTGAGTAGGTACAGGAAGCACTGAACAGAAACTTCTCATGTTTGTATTGTTTTGTCCAGCGGTAGGTGTGAAATCACTCGGGATAGTTTCTCAGTAGAAGAAAGATAAGCTGCTACACAGTTGTTGAAGGACAGGAGAATAAATGGACTGTCTTATGTGTAGAAAACTTTTTCCCTTCAGAAAA
>NW_009623036.1:29288-42403 GCF_000690535.1 Cariama cristata
TGTGGGACTTCTGTATAGGCAGGATGAATAAATAGTAGTGAAAACACATAGTTTGGTGTGCAGGAGCTGAGGCAACTCTGAAGTTACCTGGTGTGTAGACATAAGTTGTTGAACGTGTGTAAGGAGGACGCTAAAGAAGCTCTTCCCAGCGCTTTGCTTCATAAGTTTTCCACTCTTTGCAACTTAGTGCTGGAAAGGCAAATTGTCATTGTTAAATTGCTATGAGCAGCAATCAGTGCTAAGATTGAAGAAAATAAATATAGTGTTCTTATTAACAGTGCACTATTCTACTTAAGTGGAAATTTTGACATGTATGTTATTGGATTCCTGTAACAGCATTTCCATTCTCTGATGTTGCTGTCTGTGCAGTAAAGTAGAAGTATTGTCATGGGAAATATGACTCACTCATGTTTAGTTGAGTCCAGTTTGTCTTGTTAAACCAGTATGCTAAAATTACCTTATAAAATACGCAGGTAGGTTCACCATGGAAGTTAAAATTGTTTATGGAGTCTGGAAATTACTGCTTCCTTGACTAATAAACCTTAACTTTGCATAAATGTGTATGTTTGTAAGATTAAGTGTAAAGTTGCCTCTGTGTGCATAAGTCATCTCTAGAAGGCCATAGGGCCAAAGATATCTAAAAAGAAGTACAAGCAAAACTGGTGGGTTAGAACTGTTCAGAAGTAAAAAAATTAAAAATAAAAAAAAAATACCCACGGTGTTTTATGCTAGCTTGGCTTTCGTGATTAGTGACTTCTAGTTCCTGTTACAGATAATGACACTATAACATCCACCATTGTTATGTGTCATTTGAAAGCAACTCTTTTTTTCCCCCCTTATCTCAATCACGCTATTGCATTTAGATCCGTAACAGGAATTTGTGACCAATTCTTGTTTAACCAAAGTACCAGGCAGTGACTTCCCTACAGTACTGGAAACAGTGGCTTGCTTGCTTTGAAATGAATTGCATTCACATATTAAAAAATAACTCTCCAATGTGTGACAGTGATTGTACCAATTCCAATTACGGAGTTTTCTTGAGCTTTTTTTTGTGGGTGTCACAATGGAAGGCAAAGGCTTGGGCAGCAAGTTGTTGAAGTGTAGTACTGTGATTGCTCCTCACCTTTGTCTGCCCCCATACCCTTAGGCAAAATCTGACTATTGAAATACTCAGCTTTCCACAATTTACAGTGTTTGCATGCTCTTTTTCTTGTAGCTTTATTTTCATTTGACTTATTTCATGAGGTGGCCTTGTGGTCTAGTAGCTTGGCATTGACTATATAAATAATATTTTAAGTTGATAACGGTGACAATCTTGTCAGCCCTCCTATGAGTATTTCTGCTTGCTTGCACACTTACAGTGGCATGTGGCAGGCATGTGTTGCACGATCTCCTTCACCACAGCAGGGACTTACTGCACTATATAGTTACCGTCCTGACTTTAATTTTTTTTGTTGTTGTTCATTGTTCACTGAGCACTTATTTTAAGGTGGAATTGTGGGCATTTGTAACTGAAAGTGGCAAGCTGAAAAGCCTTAGCCACAAATACACTTCAACTCCTCAAAAAAAAAAAAAAAAAAAGGCGACAGGGGAAAGCCCTGTCCTCTGTTCCCAAACAAAAATAGAGAGTGCTTTTCCTGAAAAGGAAGGATAAAGCCTTGTTTAATCTTTGTAGCCTGATCCTGGGATGTCTAGAGAACATCAGAGAGGAACAGGGAGTCTTTCTTCAGTTTCTGGCATTGCTGTGACTGCTGCTTGGAAAACTGTCTGAAATTTCTCATCTGTGTTTCAAGAAGAAACTATTAGGGATTGAAATCAGCTCAAGAGAAGACAAGGATGTAAAGAGGTGACTTGATTGCCATTTACATGTGCAGGTGTGAGTAACAAAAACAGAAGGCTGGGAGCTCCATTGAATAAATGTATGTAGGATTTTTAGTGGCTGAAAATTAAAACTAAGCAAATTTTAATTAAAAAAAAAAAAAATAATTCCTTTAAGTAGTGAGGGTGAAAATAGATGTGTTTTTTCCGTCCTCTCATCCCGTCACTGAGTATTATTTGCTCAAGTCTAAATTATGCATTTTTCTAGAAGACCATTCTGTACTTCAAACATGGATTTATTTTTTTTTTGAGCTGAATCAGGAGTTAGTAGATGGAAAGCGTGACAACCAGGTTGAGCGAAGCGATTCTCCCCCTCTGCTCTGCTCAGGTGAGACCCCCCCGCAGTCCTGCCTTCAGCTCTGGGGTCCTCAGCACAAGAAGGACATGCACCTGTTGGAGTGAGTCCAGAGGAGGGCATGGAGATGATCCGAGGGCTGGAGCACCTCTGCTGTGAGGACAGGCTGAGAGAGTTGGGGTTGTTCAGCCTGGGGAAGAGAAGGCTCAGGGCAGACCTTAGAGCAGTCTTCCAGTACCTAACGGGCGGATCCGAAAGAGCTGGGGAGGGACTTTGTACAGGGGCGTGGAGTGATAGGACAAGGGGCAATGGCTTTGAACTGGAAGAGGGAAGATTTAGATCAGATACAAGGAAGAAATTCTTGACTGTGAGGGTGGTGAGGCAGTGGCAGAGGTTGCCCAGAGAAGGTGTGGCTGCCCCATCCCTGGAAGTGTTGAAGGCCAGGTTGGATGGGGCTTGGAGCAACCTGGCCTGGTGGGAGGTGTCCCTGCCCATGGCAGGGGGGTTGGAACTGGATGGTCTTTCAGGTCCCTTCCAACCCAACCGTTCTACGATTATATGAAATCCTGTGCCTGCACTGTGCCGAAGCAATGCAGCCTCTAGTCCACTTTGGCTGTGAATAACCTCACAGGTAAGGAAATGGGATTGGAAGTGGGAAAAGAACCAAACACTAACGGCTCTGACTTTGTGGTAGTAAATCAGTTCTTCCCCTGGTGGTTTGGTTTTTTTTACTGCTGAAAGCAAGGAGCGTGGTTTGTGAGCAGGCAAAGCCAAGCGTCTTTGCAGGGACTGCTTTGTGAAGGGGGCAGTGGGCTGGGAGTGGAGGTGCTGGGTGGTGGTGTCCTTTGGAAGGAAGCAAGGTGACAGGAGCAGCTGAGGAACAAGTGGGTTCCTTGGACAGCATTGCTGCTGCCTCCTTGTCCTGGAGGTCCTGTCTCCTGTTGCTTCCATGTATTTATCTCCAAGAACATTGTAGTGTGTGAGTCCATAAGGTTGGTTATCCCTTAAAGTCTAGCCCATCTCCACTTTTACTTTTCCTAGAGGATTTCTTTAAGGAGAAAACATGTTTAAATTGTACAATAGAGAAGAGGGCCTTCCTTCAGAAGTGGAAGGGCTCAGGACCACAATGCTAAGATAATGATTTACCAGGAATGATTTACCACAGCATAAAATATCACGGGTGTGGCAGCTCCTTCAGTATGTGCTAATGGGCACACTTGCTCTATGGTAAATACTGCCCAGAGAATGCCGTTCTGTGGTTGCTGCAGAGCAGGCTTTTAGCCCTTCACATTTCTTCCTGGAGGAAAAAAGTGATTTTTAGGGTGACTGTCTATATTCACGTACTTTTTTAATGCATCTGTTCTGAGACTGTTACCCAAAGAACTTGAGTTTAGTGTAATGTCTGACTATGCCTAAGGCTTTGTCTCCATGCAGGTGACTAAAGCAGCTATAAAACTGGAGAAGTATGTTCATTCCTGTGAGCTATTCAGCTGAGCCATCATGACTTTTCTCATATTTTCTGACATTCCTCTGTGCTGTCTGTCTCTTCTCAACCCCTCTTCAAGAGTGTAACACTTCTCATTGCAGTTTTGGCTGTCCCGACCTTCCCTTGATCTGATCAGACTTCCTTTCTCTACTTACTACTTAAGCATGGGTGTATTATGTACAGTTGGAGGTCGTAATTTTTGATGGCAGAGTTACCTAGATCTTTTTAGGTACTCAACTTAGTTTTAGCATCTGAACATCATGTTTATTTTGGCTTTTGTCCCTCAGGAGTAGAATGGATCTATTCGTCTATTCGGAGCATCCATTAATATGAGCAAGGAGTCTGCGAGGAACAACTCAGTTGGCCAAGAGATCAAAAAAAGACTCTTAGCCAAGGGCAGAGAGACGCCTCAGTGACTTATCTTAGCTTTGCTGTCTATAACTTTGCTATTTTCCAGAGAATCCAAAGATGTCACTTCTTCCTATTTAATTCATGATCATTCGGTAAAGATAATGACATTCCAGCCGCAAGCTGAGGACTTTCCTGTTTTGGAATTTTTTTTCTCATTCAACTATTATTAGATCTTTAAAAACATACTAGATTCCTCATCCCTTCCCCCAGGCCCCTACCGCTAATGATCTGTTTCTATAGTGAGTTTGAATCTGCCCTTAATGGAAGACTTAAAATATTTAGTAATGTGTTCCCTCTGGTGTCTGTTCCCCAAATAGCCTTTTTGTGGTAGTTTTTCTCCTGGAACAGTAGGAGCGAGCGAGTCTGTAATACTCTACAAAAGGGAAAATTGGCTGCCTTTAAGGAGTTTATCCTTGAATTTAATCTCAGTGTACTTGTTTGATGTTACCTTGAGGAGCAAAGAGATGCATTGTTTCATTTGAAGGTTGATTAGTTTCTTAATTATTTGTGATGTGGCATTTTTTCTTGTGGGTTTGCGTTTGAGATTGCTTGCATACTTGGATATTGGGTGTGCTGTATCAAGTTATATTGACTAAATGATACCTTCTTGCAAGGACTCTTCATTTTTTTCATGCTGACTAAAGAGAGATCAGAGGATTATCAATTTCAGTTATGGAAAACTAAAGGTGTGAGAATGTGTAATTTAATCACTCACAAAATACTTGCTGGCTTAATTAGGATTTATTCAGCCAGAGCTAAGCCACATGAATGGCTGCTTGTATGGAATTTGTCAGCTGCTGAGATCCACAGAACTGCAGACAGGAGCTGAGATTACCCTTTTAATAAATGCTGTGTCTTTACTTGGTCCTCCATGGCGCTATGGGACCTTGAGGATGGCAGGCCTGATTCCTGAACCCTTCTCTACATTTACTGATTTTTTTTTTGGCTGCCACTTAGAAGTGTCCACAGTGTGTGTGCATGTAGGCAAATGCTTGAAGAAAGATGAAAGGAGACCTGTAACTGCTCTTTGAGAGGTGTTGTCTATATATACATTCGTAACCTGTCTCTTACCCTCTTCCCTAGTGCTTCAGAAAGAAATGTGGACCCTTTGGCTGAAAGGAGCTGAGTGGGACTAGCATATCCCACCCCTTATATAGCCTGTGGACAATACACCTACGGGCAAGAGCTTACCCCAGAGCTTTCTTGGAGACCTCAGAAGTAAAATTTTCTGATTTCTATAGTTTGTCCATACGGGTACATAGAGATAAATCAGCTGAGAGGGCAATTTAAGTAATCCGTTTCCCCTTGCCGTACAGCATTTAGTGTGTATCAGCAACTGTCTGCAAGTTTGGTGATGACGGCTCTCGACAGTCATTCTTTAGTAGCGTACCCAGTGTTAGTATTATTGCCTCCCTCTTGCTTTACAGCAGATTCTAAAGTTTCTTTGCCACCCACTCATGTACCAGATTTCGCATGAACTACAGAGAAGAGGAAAACTTTACTCAGCCTTTTGGCAATCATCCCACTTCTGGGCTTTCATTTGCAGCGATCAGCAGAACATACATTGCAAAAGTATAGGCAAATGAATATTATGCAAACTATTCTTTTCTAGGTGCTCTAAGTTATGTTAGGAGCAGGCATGCTTTTCCATGTGGCTGGGCCCCAGCGTATGTGTTTTCATTTAGCAAAGATAATAAACTCACTTACGGCATGTATGGTTATTTCTCTTTACATAAACTCCTATGAGGTGAACATTATAAGGAGGAGCAGGCTGGTATAAGCTACCAGCAACTTCTTTGCAATTGCTGAGAGTAGCATTGAAGTAGCTGAGAGTATCCAAGAATTAGGTAGACCTCAAGGATATTGCTCCCTTAGGGAGTAAAGGTTTTGCATCAGTTTAATCCTCAAAAAAAAAAAAAAAAAAAATCCCCAAACTATCACTGTAGAAGCTGTCCACATAAATGTGTCTCACTCCATTAGTTCCTAGAGACCCACTGACTGTCTCATGAATCTTCTGAATGGTGATTTCCCCCTGGCTTGGGGGCTTGGTCGTAATTTCTAGATCACAGGGATTATGTACCTAAAGAATGGTTGTTATGTATCATCAACAGCATTTTCAAGTCTTAAAGGTTTGATAGTGTCTGTACCTTTTTTTGTGTATTTTGTGGAAGAAACAAACTTACTCAACGCTTTTGCAGAGAATAATTTGGCTTTTAGTGGGAGTTTTATTTTTTCCGTACTGGCAAATGTTCTAAGGTCATGTAAATGTTGCAGTCTAACCGCAATTAATTTATATTAGGCATGACTTCTTTGAGATGCTGCTTCGTGGTGAAAATAATGCACTGGCTTCTGTAGATTTTGAGACTTCCTTTTACAAAACTCAGTTTCTCCCTCTGCTGAACAAGACAAGCTTTGTAGGCTTTATTTGCTTCTCCTCCTTCCTCCTACACTTTGGGTGTGTGGGTTTTGATTTGTGTGTGTTTTTTTTCTTTCTGCCAGCTAGTCTCTGCACTAAGTGTCTGGAGTAGACTGCACTTAACTAGTCGATGCTTTTTCAAAGCGTAGTGTTAAAATGAAGGAACTGAGCAGGATGCTAAGCTATTAATCCAACTTACTGACAAATGAACGTGACAAATTGATGCAGTAGTTAGAGACGTGTCTGCTCTACGCCCTTTCACTGAGGTTTCCACCTCCACAACAGCGTCAGCAGAAGGGTACGTGTGATTTACCTTCACCAGAAGCTTATCCTGAGGGAGTAGGTCTACGGGGAGATGCCAGCCTGTTCCCTGGCAGGTGTTTGTTTCCTTCCCTCGTCTTCCCTGTGAATGAGTGAAGTTCTGACTGGGAAGCTGAGCAGGTTGCTGGCCCAAACTCCCAACTGTCACACCAGTCGTGATGGTGTGGGTGGGCAATTTAAGATTTGGTTTTAGTAAAGCCGCTAATGTGAGTTTGATAAAATAAGCATTTGAAAAAACCTAACCCTCGACTCTTGAGTTTCTGCTTTAAATGTGCTAGTTAGTCCATGGCTTTATGTAATTAATAGTTCACATGCACCATACTTATGGTGTTGGTGTAAAATAATTACCATGGGTAAGAGTGCTTCCTAACACTGTTGGAAGAAATAGTTTAATTTCCCTGAGGAGGTGTAACACCCTTGTATTAATATGTATTGGTGTCACATTGCTGGAAAGCTCATCAGTTCTTCCAGGTGCTTACTGCATTGAAGAGTTGCATACCTGGGAGTGTAAGGTTTGGCAGCTGCTCCTAAATCGAACAAGTGCTGAATGCAAACTCATAGCCTATCAGCAGGAGATCAAAGACTTCAAGAAGAAAATACACGGTTGTTGCTCATTTATTCAGCAATTTTTTCTTTACTTTTGTCTTTATACAATGTAGGCAAGCAATGCCAGCGATCCTTGGTCCAGCTGGAACGTTGGGAAGTCTGGAAACTGGGATAATGGAAATGCTGGTGATAGCTGGGCGACGAAACCTGAAAATGCAGCTGGCCAGAGAAACAGTGCTTCCAATAACTGGGAGGCGGCAGCAGCCTTTGGTCATCCACAGGCATATCAAGGACCAGGTGTGCTAAAAATGCTCTCATTTTTGAATGAATTAGAGTAGGTGGACAGTAAAGGTAACAACTGCTTAATCTTTCATAACTATAGAACATGGCTTATTTTTTAAAAAAAAGGCAAAACCATTTTCCTACTAGCACGTTGCCACGTGGATAAACTGGACGCTATAATAATAGGGTGGTTTTTAAAATAGAATTTAAAAAAAAAAATCAGATCCACAGTAACAGACACCTCAGACTTGTATGGAAATCTGACAAGCCAAAGCCTTGTGCATACATGATCAATTCTCAGGCATGTTGTCCAGCTTGCATAACTGGAACTTTTAAACACCCTTGAATTTGTGCCCTCAGGCCTGTGAAGAAGCAGTCTCTTAAATCCTTAATTTTGGGAAGTGGCTACCCTTTCAGAAAGCTTCTCTACCTTTTTGTAGTAAAAGCCTAAATTAAGAGAACTTAAAACTGGGGAATGGAGCCTGCGAATATGGAACACTATTGAATTCATCTTAACACACCAGCATCTCTTCTTTCCTCTTTTCTTCCCCGCCCCCCCCCTCAATAGATTTCTAGTGTAGTGTTTTGTGGGTTGTATTTGGTGGGGATGGTGGTAATTGAGGAGGAATCATAAAATAGAAGGCTGAACTAGGTCTTGATATATTTACCTTGTTGATTATTTGTCTATGAGTGCTGATGTAGCTGCTTCTGCTTTTAAAGAGAAAATATTTAACTTTTTCCTTTCCCTCCCACCCCCTCCTGCACTTCAGCAGCTGCCGATGACGATGATTGGGATGATGACTGGGATGACCCAAAATCAACTTCACCATCTTATCTTGGTTACAAGGAGACTGAAGCATCAGAGGCTGGCGGGGTCCAGCGTGGAAATTCTCGTGCAGCTGCTATGAAGTTACCACTTAACAAGTAATGGAAAATGCAGGGCAAATGTGTCTATGTTGAAGAGAATTGGAATTTGTCAAGTTGTATGAATGTGTGACTGTTCAACCTTCTTGAAATACACAATGTAAATATTACCGTTTGGGGTAGAAGTGGAGATGGATTTGTTCTCCCTGTGTGATCAGAGAACACAGATCCGTGAAAGCCTGAAAGTACGTGACGAAGCTGTATAATTTTTGGAGGTGTTATACAGGCAAATGATGCTTTTACGAGGTCTGAACTTCTGGACCTACTGGTCTTTAAAATTTAACTGTCTTTAAGACTATGGGTGCTTAGTGCAAACGAAAGGTGATGGATGGCTTGTCCATACAACGAGACTGATCTGAGATGCTGCCCAAGAGTTTGTGAGCAATTTGAATTTTTGAATTGCTGGAAGTGGGAAACGGTTCTGCTCTTTGTTTGTGCATCACCCAGGCTGATTCTTGAGCCACAGAAAGCTTGATTTTTTGTTTTTTTGTTTTTTTGTTTTTTTGGTTTTTTTAGAAGAATTCCTTACAGTAGCATGAAGCTTTGTCATGGTTATACTAGTATTAGCTCATGTTACAACTTAATGTTTGTTTATTCTAAAACTACTGTTACTCTGAGAAGCTACTGTGTGGTAATCTTTAAGTGGATGAAACCAGAGTGGAAAAGGATTGTAGAATAATGTTCTCCTCGGACATGTAACTGAAATCAGCTGTCTCTGCATGACTCGTCATTAGTTTTGTTCACTAGCGGAGGTTTTGTCCAGTACCTCTGCATCATTGTGGCATCTACTTGTTGCAGACTCATTTAGTATAAGCAGCATAAACATACCTTATTTAAGAGCGTTACTTAGCTGTGAAGTAAGTCCTACTTTACTCCTCATGTTTCTGCAAGTAGACAGTAGGTTGGCAGTACTTCAAGGGCTAAGTGTCTTCCTAATTAGAAAGAGGACCACCATTTGCTTTTTGTAAGACTTTTTATGCAGACTTTAAGGACAATACAGTGATTTTTATTTTTTTTCCCCCCCGATCTGGTTTTCTCTCTAATTGGTAGATAAGTTATTCAACATAACTCATGTTCAGAGAAGCATTTGATAAATCTGCAGTTCATCGTTCTTTCAAATGGTTGAATTCTCATAACCTGAAACGGCAGGACGGTGTGTGTGCGCATTTCCAGAGAGGGTGGGCTGCAGTGGAGTGGCGGTTATTCCTTTGTGTCTTCCTGTTGTGTTTGCTCTGATGGGCTGTAAAGCACAAATAGCTACTTTGCCCTGGAAGAAGGGGCCTGTATTAGACAAATAAAAACTGGATGTCAGTAGCTAAAACTTTTCTGCTTTTTCAGGGCAAATTGTTGGTGGTTAAAGTAATCTACATCAATTCTTTTCTATACTTGAGAAATACTGAGGATCCTTTCCTAATGTGACAGGTAATTCTGCATATATTAAAGGAAGGAAAATACAGAATAAACTCATCACTTTGTTTTACTGTTAGATTTCCTGGATTTGCAAAACCTGGGATGGAACAGTATCTGTTGGCAAAGCAGCTAGCAAAACCCAAAGAGAAAATTCCGATAATTGTAAGTTGGGGACATGTGTGTAGATTTTGTGGGTGGGTGGTGTGGTTTGTTTTGATGTGGGGTTTTTTTGTGGGGTTTGTTTTTTGTGTTGTGGGTTGGTTGTTGTTTGGGTTTTTTTGTTGGTGGGTTGTTTTTTGTTTTTTTTTTCTAATCCTCTTCACCCTTTCCTTTTTCCCCAGCTTAACTTTTAGTCTCAGGGTTGCTATATGTATTTGGGTCAGAAGAAACTGATACTGAACATATAATTAGAAATAGAACTGTCATAATAAAACTCTGTACCATTTAAGCATTTTAAAGTTGTGTTAGGCTACAGTTCAGAGTCATATATCATTGAGGGATTTTTCATGGTCAAGTCTTAACTCCTCCTTTCTTCTAAGTGTGCTGATATTTTTGTTGTTGTTGTTTTTAGTGCTTTTTTTATCATGCTGGATCTGCATCTGGTCCTGAAAATAAGCCTTTTTGGGATCGGGAGGCAGAGCAAATGCATTATACTGTCTACTAGTTATCTGATTACATAGGAACTACGTTCATAAAGTTTTGCAATATTCAGTCATGATGGTCAGGTCATCTTCTGATCTAAAAAACCACTCTTCTAGATATATGCTGTTCTAGTGAAATGTGGTTGAAGTAGCAGTCCCTAGAATTCACCACTCCTTTGCTATTTGGGAAAAATTGTCAAATACACAAGAAGATAAACACAACAGAGGTCAATCATCTCTGGCTGCAAGAAACCCCTCTATTTCCTGACTACCAAACTCTTCCTGAAATCAATGGAAACTTTCAAGTGAAGAGAAAAAGTATTTGTCTCCTTGTTTTCAGGTGGTACAACATGATGTATTTAAAGATAATATTTGCAATTTCTTACAGATTGGTGATTATGGCCCAATGTGGGTTTATCCTACCTCTACGTTTGACTGTGTGGTGGCAGATCCCAAAAAAGGTTCTAAAATGTATGGTCTCAAGAGCTACATTGAATATCAGCTGACCTGCACTGTAAGTGTATCTGAAACAGGATCTTCTCTCTCGCAAATATGAGTCATTTGTACATATCAATAATACAGTTTGTGTGCCTTGGTAGCAGGGTTGTGAGAAGAAGTAGTAGTTGTCACACTTTTTTTTTCTCCCCAAAGACTTACTTTGTTCTAGCATTTCAAGTTCTTTTGTAATTAGGTTCAAGGCTCTAAATCATAAATTTTATTTACATTCCACGTATTTACTATTCTGGTCACACTTGTTCTATGTCAGTGTGTGTAGATGCCTGTCAAAATTCAGAGTTGTGTTTCTCTTACAGAACACTAATCGGTCTGTCAACCACAGATACAAGCACTTTGACTGGTTGTATGAGCGTCTCCTGGTTAAATTTGGATTAGCCATTCCAATCCCTTCTCTTCCAGACAAGCAAGTAACAGGTAACTATTCCTGGTTGTGAATTCATGGGATGGGAAATAAGGAGATCACTTTTTTACAAGGTTCAGTTATTTCTTACTGTTTGTTTGTCCCACTATTTTTAAAGAAGGTATCAAAAATCCCCCAACTTTTCACCATTCAAAACTTACAATGAGTTGTGATGGCCTATTGATAATAAAATATCAGTACTAAGAGCATCATTTCAGAACTCTGGTTTAATTATCTAGTCCAGTGATTTTAAAAAAAAAAGTAATTAAAACCAACCAAACAAATGCCCTAGTTGCTACAGAAGAGAATATTTATTATTGGAGAGAAGAGATAACTACTTGTGTTCCGTATTTGCCAATTGGCTGGAGAAATGGTTTTTGAGGGGGGGGTGTGGGGTGTGTGTGTTTTGGGTTTTTTTGTGGGGCTGTTGTTTGGTTTTGCTTTTTTTCGGTTTGTTTTTTTTTTCTTTTGTATTTGATTGTAAACATGTTATATTGTCAGAGCTTTGAAGCAAAGCTCCCAGAGGAAATGGAGCATCCCCGGACAAACTGGGTTTTTTTGCTCACAAGTGAAATGTTGCAGCTGTTTCTCCTGTTGCTTGATTTCCCACTTGATTTAGAAAGCATCTTTCATTTGTATAACATTCTGCTCTGGTTTGATGTCAGCTCAGCTTGACCAAACTCTTTCTGAAGCTTATGGAAGTCTTTTGTTCCAACTTCAAGAAAAGTGGGATTGGACCCTTTAAATGCTCATGAGTTCAGGCGTTGCAATTGAATATGGCAATGCCTGTGCATTTTCAGTAGTCTCTGGCTTCCCTTCTACAAGGATGTGCCAGAGTGCACGGAAAGAAAAGAATGGATGCCTCTATAGGAGGAAAATGCATTACTTTTGCCTATTTCCACTTGTGTGTTTTCTGGTAAGATTTTTATACAGCCTTTGAGACAACTAGCCAAAACCAGACGTACAAAAACCGGCACGTTGCCAACCACGCGGCTGCAGGCATCACTGAAAATGCAGCAGCTCTGCTGTGTTTTGAAGAAAGCTAAGCATTGATGCAGATGCTGGGATAAAAGCCGAGGAAACTGAAAAGTGAGGAAGAGACTTCCTCACCATAGCCTCATGTTTAGAATTCACCAGTATTTTTATTTAAAGATGTGCATGTGGACTGAAAGGAAACCAGAAGACCTGATGGGGTCTCTAGATTTCACTCTAACTGTATCTTAGAAGATTCAAGAGTTTGGCATCACAGTTAAACCTTGCCTGTGGGTTTCTGTCTTGTAGAGTCTGTGGGAGAGAATAACTTGCCTCATGCCAAAAATGAAAAAAAGTATGCCTCTTTCAGAAACATTATGGGAAACTCTGGGGTGGGGGAAAAAATGGTGCTTATCTTTCATGGTGTTTATGAGGCTTCTTTCTGAAGATTGTTTAGAAAAGTATTTCTGTCCATTGGTCTTGGCAAAGCCGAACTCTTTACAAATAGACTGAGTTTGCTTAGGATGATGTTTGTACTGGTGGTGATACGCTTAATGACCAGCACACAACTTCCAAATGTTACTGTTCTGTCACTTTGCATTCCGTGCAGGAATGAT
>NW_009623036.1:42434-45175 GCF_000690535.1 Cariama cristata
TTTCAGTATAGGTTAAAGATGGAACAAGGTATTACTGAAGATTATATTATATCTCCTCCATAGCGGTTGGTTGGTTGGGTTTTTTCCTAGCCAATTTGCAGGAAATATACCCATATCCAATCTTCATTTTTCAGTAGTTGTGTTCTTTACCTGCTAGTCTTGCTAGTTTCCATATTTGCAATTAAAAAATAAAATAAAAAAAAAACCCCAACCACAAAACACTCAACCTTGTGGAGCTGCTGCCATAGTAACTATACAGTAGAATTATATTGAAAGAGTACGGGCGTTCAACGTTTGTCATCTGCGCTGCTATGGAAATTAGAAGAGTTGGATGCTGGAGGAATCTCTCATTCCTTTCAAATATATCATATTCACTGTGTGCTTTAGAAGTCTGATGACATGCATTTTTTTAATCAGAAAAGATTCTCTCAAGAAGACACAGTTTGTGCTAAAATGAAAAGGTTCTTACAAATACGCAGTGATGATGCACTGCTGGTTTAAAAAAAAAAAGAATTAGTTACTTATTTAAATACTTTATGTTAAAATCCCTTAACTACCAAAAAAATCAGTTAGTCTTACATGTATGTATTCTAACTGGTTTATACATATGATTTATTAAGATTTTTTGTTTGTGTGTTTGTTTTTTTTTTTTTCCCCAACACATTCATTTACCTATATAGGAATATGTTTATGGGAGGTCCTGGGTTTTTAAATCTGTGACTTGTATTTGAGCAGTCTGATTTCAATGCTTTGTTAGCTAGGACATGACAACTTGGAAAGTAAGTAGTTCCTCCAACATTTTTGAGCCTTACGTTGACCAAGGATTTACTAGACTGTATCAGAAAAATATCTGCATACAAAGCCTGTGCCTAGCTTCTTGGGTCATCTGAATACCTAATTTTTCTATCCAAAAGTTTATCTTGCCTCCCCCCCAAATTGATTTGAATTATGGGTGGGTATTTTTAATTATTTCCTGGCTATCTTAAAAAGGAGGAGTACTCTTGGTCAGTCATCAATATACTGTAATTTAAGATTCTTCCAATTTATCAGGATAATGTTTCCTTCTTGTAAGTTCCGAGTCATTAAATGGTTAATAACTTGCCAGATAAATTACAGATTCTGTTTTAATTTAAATTAAAAAAAAAAAGCTGATGGTACTAGAGTAGAAACATAGCAATTATTGTTCAATGTATAACAGGGCGCTTTGAAGAAGAATTCATCAAAATGCGTATGGAGAGACTGCAAGCTTGGATGACAAGAATGTGTCGCCATCCTGTTGTCTCAGAAAGTGAAGTTTTCCAGCAATTTCTCAATTTCCGAGATGAGAAGGTAGGAAATAAAGTTCCCACACAGACTGAGATTGAGGAGTGGCTCCCCTCCACCATCTCCCGTCAACCTAAGAGTTCAGCTTTGTAGCCTGCTCATTTGTCTGCCCTGCTGTGGGCAGTAGTGACGAGGGGATAACTGCTGGGTTTACTAATTAACTTAGCTGATTGATCAAAATGAGGCATAAAGTTGCTTGTGTGAAATGCTATATGCTGTTCCAACAGAGAGGTGCTCTTTAACGTAGTTGCTTTGCCAGTCTTTTTGAGGACAGTTGGTGTCCTCCAGCAGAATAGGAACATATATAACAACTCTTTTGGCTGTTGCCCTGCTCTGTCTCTGTTGGATTTACTCATCGCCATGGTCCTCTGATTGGTACTGCTTTGCTAACAGAAGCTACTTGGTAGAGGATCTAGGATGTGTCTGATCCTGTATTACATTTAAAACCAGCCCCCCATCCCTTAAAAACACAACTTTCACTGGAATGGGTTGTTAATAGCATTACGCTGCAGTCTTACTCGATACAACCAGTCCTTTTTTACTCCCATCCCCTCCCCCAGCATTTTCTTATGCTTTTTTAAGAGCTTTTAATATCTTCCCCTTCAGTAAATAATGGTTTCTTCATGGCTGAGCTCCTGCTCTGTTACTAATTGGATCATCTACTGACAAGGAAATAAACGGGAAAACTCTGCTGGTTTCTCCTCAAAATAGTCATTCTTCTAAACACACATAGATTTTGCTGAAAAAGTAAATGAACCTTGGAGGCTTTTAAGACCAGACTGGATAAAGCCCTGAGTAACTAAGGTCACAGCTGACCATTTTTGAGTAGGAGGTTGGACTACAAACCTCCTGAGGTCACTTCCAACCAGAATTACTCTGTGATCCTGTAAGTGGAGGCTTAATAACATAGTAAGTAGCAGTCCTAGTGAAGTGCTATTTGGATGGGCAGTGGAGAGTTGTGTAATTGTGCTCTCTAGTCAGCAGTTCTTAATGTCTAACTTCTGGACTGATATAAACAGAACAGATGTTGCAATACATGTGGAATTTGTAACGTTTTTATCTGTTTCCACTAAGAACTTAGTATGGCAATTGTGTAATAGTCTCATGATCTTCTTGAGTGGCTTCTGATATCAGCACTATCACATGCACAGAGACAGCTGAGTATAATTGCTCTTGCATTGTATTTCAGTAGTACACAGGAAGGGTCTGTTGACCCCATGATCTAGAAAACAAAGTGTACAAGGAGGAATGGGGGGAAACTTTAAGAAACCTTGGTGTCCCCCCTGAAACTTTCATTTAAAAGGTTTTAATTTATGGATGGTCTACTGGTTAACTGTTCTCCTAAACATTTCATTCACTGCTTAAGTACATGCCCTTAAAGATGCATGAACAGTGGTGGTCAAACTTTTCTTTTTGTT
>NW_009623036.1:45215-58115 GCF_000690535.1 Cariama cristata
GGAAAGCGGAAGGCAGAAAAAGATGAAACTGTAGGAGTCCTGATCTTTTCTACAATGGAACCGGAAGCTCCTGACTTGGACATGGTAGAAATGTAAGGTGGTTTCTTTTTGCATGGACATTATACATCTGGATATACAACAGACACTGAGCTAATATAAAACTAGAATAGTAAGCATGCACATATACTCGTGGATTTGAAGAGGTATTCATCAAGGCAGAGCTGAAAAATTCTTTGAATATGGGATTTTTCGTATCAACCCCTCCAAAAGTTAGTGGAACACCATGTGAGGTCTCTTTGACTTCAGTGATTGAATGCTGATCCTAAAAAGATTCATGCAAAGCTAGTTGATGAGATACAGTACAATTCATGCAAAGTTAGTTGATGAGATACAGTACTGGCAGATCCTGTGGAGTTATGTTTTATATTGCTATAGAAGTATATTTTGAACTGTAATCTTCAATTGTGAACTGTTCCAAAGTGTGCTAGACTTACCAAGTAACCTAGGGTAGCTCTAGGTGGACCATCAAGGAAAACGATGTTTCTGTAAAATACTTGTATATAATGCACACACAGTATGATTCTAGTATCTGGAATCCATGAAAAGCTATTAAAAATGAAAAGTGACTTAAATTATCAAATTTAGTGGCTGCATTTTTGCGATATCCTTCTGGAAGTGCAAATGGATATATTTATTTTATATAAGTATATGTTATATATGCATATAACATATGTTTTTATGTATAGTTCTAGTTCTTAGAGTGAAAGACTGGATTTACTTTGCAGCCTTTATTTCACTCCTTTAGGCTTAATCATTTTTCGTAGAAGATGCGTAGTATGCCTAACATGCTTTGCTTGCTGTTGCAGAACATAGAAACTTGGATAATGTTTTGTGTCTGAAGCTGTGGATAAACTAGACAGAAGTGCTTCTAGTAGCAAAGCAGTAGTGTACCTACACCTGGAAATATCCCAGCATAGGCTTTATCCAAGTGATGCAGTGCATATTAAGATGTATATAATAGCTCTGTAGTAGCAGTTCTGTACTAGTAAAAAAGATGGACGTTTTTAGGTCGTTTCCACTTTGAACGTGAGGATTTCAAACTTGACTACTTTTCTGAAGTGATGTGTCATATATATACACCAGCAGCCTGCGGGGAATGCTCACCAGAGGGTATCGGTTCCTGGGCTGGGGCTGGCAGCCTGGGGTGGTTCTGGGGACCCATCTCCAGGCATTGCAGGGCTGGCTGTAACCCCTCAGACCTCCACGCCATGGTCTAGTGCCTAGGAACGTCTCAGGGTGCTGTTAAAAGTGCGTATGAACACAGTCTTGAAAGCCATTGCTCCTGTAAGTGGGCAAACCAGCTTGTTCAATAGTTCTTAGGTTCTTCGGTGATGAAAAGAGGCTTTTTACTGAAACAATTTTGCTAGTACTTCGACAGCCCTGCGTCATCCTGGTTTTGACCCAAGGATGGTAACCCTGCGCTGGTTCATCAACTTGTTCTGTGATTGTAGTGCCGTAAAGTATGAAGTACAGAAAATTAAAGGATGGTTTGCTTCTGGGAAAATGGGAGTAAAACAAGGGTCTGTTGGAAAGCCCAGGTTCTCTTTCTGTGCAAGTAACTCTTTGGGTAGGGTTTCCAGCTGAGGCAGGAGGTGCTGGTGGGGAGGTGGGAGCTTCTAGGTGGTGGGGCCACAGCTGGAGCTGGTGCCCGGGCACTGGGCAGTCGCTTAGGGCTGCCTTGCTGTGAGCACTGTCTCGTACAGGCTTTGGTCAAGAGCACTGGTAAAGTCTGATGCAGTTTGAATCATTCTTATTGAAAATTAGAAGATACATGTCTAGTTTTCTTTTGCAGAGCTCGCAGAGCATTGCTGTGTATGCAGTGCTATGTTAATGGAAAGCTTTGATAGCTGCATGAAAACATGCTTAAAGAGGGATAAAAAGGCACATACTAATTCAGAATTCTCTTTTGAGCATCACTTGTTTTTTCCCCTCTATAACACAGCTGAACACAACGGTATTGTCAATATAATATAAAGTTATGCATATATATTTCCCTGAAATAACTGCTATGTTAGTTTTTATTCACCTATTTTAGACTTACTAAAGTATCTGGAACAATTATTTTTCTTTATATTCATTGTTGTATGAATTCTGCTACTTTTGTTACTCTAACATCTAATTTCTTGTCCATGTGGGGTTCTTCTATTTGTGTTAAGTGCTCTAGGGATGCATTTTCCTCAAATCAGATTTTCTTGTTCTGTTATTATTTGATCTCATTGGGGAGGCTGTTTAGCTAGTAGCCTTTTTTTTGTTTTTTTAAGGTAACGAACTATAATAAGAATGATACAATACTACATGTTTAACAGAGGGGGCGGGGGGGAATAGAATGAAAAATGTCTGTACCTAAAGAGGGAAATTCTGACCTCAGTGAAATGGCAAAGATTTCAAGGAATTAATTTATTTCTCTGTGTTTTTTTAAGACCTAGTTGACACTACTAAACATTTCAGTACTGTGTTTAAAGTTAACATAATGCATCTGTTAAACTGCTTTGTGTTTTTACTTTTTCCAAATGCCACAGAGAACAGAAATGTGATGCAGTGGGTAGGTTCACCAAAGCAATGGATGATGGAGTTAAAGAGCTGCTGACAGTGGGACAAGAGCACTGGAAGAGGTGTACAGGGCGTAAGTGTCCCTTCTGAACTCAGCAGTCAGTTTTGTGTTGCTTTTCTCTGTGTTCTTTTTTATGTCGTTGTTGGGGGTTTTTTGTTTATAATTCAAAGCACATCTTAAAACTAAAGGAAATCCTAAATTATCATGAGAATTGTACAGCATTCTGGCTGCTTTCAGTGTCTGAGAGTATAAATTGTGCAAGTTTTTTGGGTTTTGCTTGTGTTTTGGGTTTCTTTTTGGTTTTTTTGTTTTTTGGTTTTTTTCTCTCGTAACAGAAATATCTGGTCCCTGCCCATAGGTTTAAAAATATTAAAAGTTAAATAATTCTAGTAATCCAGCTAAAGCCCTTGTTGGACCTGTTCTTATATATTTGTCATTTATCTACATTTTAGTGACATGGGCACAGTAGACCTGGCTCTTTGAAGTCATAAATGATTGCATTTTATTAACCCCTTATTTAGGATTCTTGCATGCCAGGAGGAGTGATTTAAAGATGAAATGAGTTTAAAGAAAAGAAAAGAAAAAAAGAACTTGATTCTAACTTAATCTTCAGCCCACTTCTTTTTCTCCTATCTTGTCTCTTCCTTCCCACAGATATTTAGGGTTGCAGAACTTCACACCAAGTCCCTATGACTCTGGCTGGGCTCTAATTTCGTAGTCCACAGCAGTGTTCAGTGTTTGTGGCCACCACACAAGGCAGCTATTGAAAGGAAGCAGGTACTACAGCTGAGGATCATGATAAGAAACACTTCAGGGCAGGCTGTAGTGTCTGGCGACCAAAGACCTATCACATAAGTCTCCTCAAGTCTCTGCCATTTTTTTTCTTTCCTTTTTTTATCCCCATTTTTTAACTCCCACAAAAAAACCCCACTGTCCCCAGATTTGGGAGTAAGTACATCTCCCGAGTTCTCTCTTTGCTGCTTTCTAATCTAACGTTGCAGTTGAATATCTGGGGCTGACTGGAGGGAATGGGAAGTACAGAAGCCCAGTCTCTTCTGGTAGTGATTACGTTAGACCTTAGGATGTGAACTGTAAATTATTTACATTTCCCCACTTTGAATAAGAGGGTTTCCTTCTATGTGTCACTGACCCTCCCTGCAGGTCAAAAATAGTCTGACACAGGACACAAGTCTAATGTTCGACGGATATCGCTTCGCCGGCAAATGATACCAAGGGGAAGCGGAGGGCTGGGGAAGGAATAAGGCCCCTCAGATGAGATGAGAAAAACAGCATTGCCTTGCAGAATGATCAAACCCACCATAGCTGAGGGCTGGCTGTGACTTGTGCTTACTGTAGAAATTCAGTATTTTGTTCACAGCTTAAAATTCCCCTAAACTTATGACACTAATGCTTTGGGTATGGATTGACTCTTCTAATAGTTACAGCTATTAGTTAGTTAGCATAAACACAGTAAGTCAGATGTGATTGTGTTGAAAATTTTAACTTGCCAGACATTCATACTGAATAGAAAAAGGAGACTGGTAAATCAGGACGTGCAAAACTGAAGAATTTCAGTAATCTCTTAGGCTTTAAGTTCCCTGTCAGCTCTAGTCCCAAATCAGAAGTATTTTTGGCACTTCCTGAGCAATAGTTACGTGCCTTCCATTCTCTGATATTTAAAATGACTGACAGTGGAAACTTCTTAAATGCAAGTGAAAAGAAACCAAACGTTCTTTGCTGAAGTTTCCACTGGGGATTCAGTGACTGGTAACAGAGCTCCAGTACTCTGAATGGTACCTGTTGTATAAGAAATACCAGTTGTCATCAATAACCTAACTTCTGGGCAAGAACTTGATCAAAGATAATCAATAAAATGATGCAGTTGGGGGGGGTTGTTTTTTATTGGTTTGGGGGAGGGCGGGGTTTGTGGTGGTTTTTTTACCACTCAAAGGGGTTCCTCTGTGAAAATCAGGTTGTGTGGGATGCTAGAGCAACTAAAAACCTGCTATTTACCTGGACAGTGTACCCTCTGAATACAAATATTTGACAACAAAAAGCACATCTTTTTGTTTTGTTTTGTTTCTGCTAGCATAGGTAGCTTATAAAAAATGGCTTTTGCTTTTCAGATTGCTTTTTAGGCCTCTGGGATGGTGGTATTCAAAGTGTTAATAATGAATGCACTCATAAATCACGGCTTATTGACTTCATTGTGAGGAAGCAATTTATGTCTACATTTTCAAAAAATAGACTATAAAACCCAATTTTATTATTTTTATACTTGCATCAATTTTTATCCCTAGATAATCTTGGTTTCTAGTGCTTTTAAACATAAAATCCATGACTTGAGGAGAGTTTATAAGTCTGTATAATAATCTCCTCTCTTAAAATATTAATGAGATCTATTCTCCATATCACTGCAGCACTTCCCTCTTCCTCTTCCTCCCTGCCCTGGAGGGTAAAGTCTGCTCATGGGAGGGAGGAAAAAAAAAATCTCACTGTATGTATAGGAGGACTGTACTAGGAGTGCAGTGAGATTATTTCCCCCTCCCCCTTTTTTTTTTAATAGCAGTCACACACTGTTTCCCCAGCTGTTTGTGGCTTCCAAGAATCCCAATTGCAATTGCTTTATCCAGTTTTGGAACATCTGTAACAGGGGAGGGGGTAAGAATGTGTTTGTCAATGCTTCACTAGAGGAAATGTAAAACCTAGTTGTTTTTGACATCTGCTTCTGTCAAGTTTTGGAAATGCTGCAGATTTAGTCTTAATTACCCTTGTGGGTTTTTGCTTCTGTTTCCCTCTTTTTTTCCCCATCCTTTTCCCCCTTTCAGCACTACCCAAGGAATACCAGAAGATAGGAAAAGCATTGCAGAGCCTGGCACTGGTCTTCAGCACTAGTGGATACCAAGGTACTTCCGTAGCTCCAGTTGTACTTAACAAAAGAGATTTGAATTGCATCATGCTACATTTTTTGCCAGAGATCGTAATGCTTTCCTCTTTGAACTTTAGATGTTAAACATGATTCGGGAAAAAATATTAAAACTTATTTCCCTGTGTGTATTATGGGGTTTTTATATTCTAGTCTGCAATCTTGTTTTCTCTAACTGTATAAACATGTGGTGGGTTGGTGGTGGTGGAGGAGTTTAGCTCGCTGTTGTTAATATATAATGTGGTCACTGACCTGACTGATGAAACGTGCTGTAGCATTTTTTTGTGATATCAAAGGAAAGGGGGGAAAATGCAGCCTTGGAAATACCTGTCACAGAACTATTGTGTGACTTACTTCATGGAACAACTACTCCACGGGAGGATGGAAAACTTAGGACAAGATTTTTGTATACCATTGTGTGGGCCGGGGGCTTGGCTACTGTAGCCTTTTCTTGTCTTTCACCTTTCCTTCTCCTTCAAGAGCCCTAAAATAGAGCCTGTTGTGTTAGGTGTGATAGTTGTGGGAGCGAAAAGGAGGGCATCAATTGCTCAGTGTTCTCCTAAAATGTAGTCTTTAGGCCAAACTTAAAATCCTGCGTTGATATGTTAAGTTCTGCAGATGTTTTCCAGATAACTGGAAGATATTTCCTCATATTCCAGGGGGAGTTTATTGAGTCCATTTTGTCTGGGATTCTCTTGTCAAATGTATTTCTTTTTTCCTCTTTTTTTTTTCTTCTAGACTTAATAGCAAAATTGCTCTGTTCTAAAACCTTAAATGTTATAGCATAGAAGGCTTCCTGAAATCTTTCCATCTTAGGACTTTCAGTTGACCAGTACTTACTCTAACTGCTCATCTGTCCCTTGCTTTGTACGCTTAAAACTCTTTGCCCCATAAACCATGTACTAAAATGTGACCACTTCTGAAACTCAGATTCTCTGCTGCTGGAAGCATTGGAAATAGGCACAGTCCCTGGAGTTTGTTCTCATCTCTGTCCTGAACTTCAACAGGATGAGTGCTTAGTTAGAATTGGAGCATAGCACATTGCCTAAAATGTTACTTTTGGATGTGAGAACCAAGTCGGGGATCTCCATAGTTATGTGCTCTTAGCATGGGTTAGAAAACTGTAAATCCTAGCCAGATACAATCTGTGGCAAGAATTCTTGAGAAAGGACCGAAAATTGCTTGAGCTCTAACACGTGTTCTTTTGCCAGGGTAAAGGGAAAGCAATATGGCTTAAAGCTAGAATGCAAAATTGCAGATCAGCCTTACGAAGGAAAGCTTCAATTTAATTTCCAGCATCTTCGAATGGTATGAAAGAATAGATCCCGTGATGCTTGGGAGCAAGGCAAGGATGTTTCTCTTTGCTGTTTGCCCGTCTGTACCTGGTTGCACCCTAGTATCTTGCTGAGGAAAATGCCCTTCCCATTGATGTCCTGATTCCATTTATTTTGCTCTTTGTGATAACTGGTACACCAGTGTATTTTTTCAGAATTAGTAATAAGTGGGTTTCTTTGCTTTTTTTAATTTGAGTTCCCTGAAACAGAGAATAAGTGCAGTGCACATGTTGCTTTAAATGTCTTCATCACTGCTGCCCTCACTCTGTCCTGCCTGCTGTTGGTGTACAATTTAGTTTGATGGTACCTCAGGTACAGGTCTGTGGATTAAGCAGACTATGCAAGAGACGTAAGCACCTGGATTTAAACTGATAGGATGGGGCTTTCCTGATCTCAATATTTAAAAGAAATCATATTCCTTCAAATGAAGAAGTATTAGCTAGGCTAAGGATGGGGTATGATTTTTCTGGACTACCAGTAAAGAGGAATGGCTCCTTCAGCCATACATAAAGGCCCTCGGTTGGGAGCTGAATCTCTTCATCCTCTCTTAAGTAGTTCTGGAAGTTTAAGCACGTAGGCCACTGAAGATTGCAGCGACTGATTTGATGACACAAACATTTCCAGCTACCGGTAGCTGACTTCTAACACACTGCATACACTGTTATTGGCTCATTTGCACAGTTAGGATGGGATGTATCTGCTGTCCTTACCTTTTTCATCCGTGCTGCCTGCTTGCTCTGCAAAGCCTTATTACGTGTGGTGAATGTCTACTGCCTTCTCTTCTGATCTTCAGCCTAAAATGTTTAAGATTTCACCAGGCCAGATGCACTCGTTCATCTGACTCACTCAAGCTTTTTTCCTTATGCTGCAGAATGAGCCTTATCAATTAGTTGCCAGCCACAGTGCATAGCAGGAATCTGTCCCAGTATTTGCAGGGTACCCTTAAAACTATTAAGGACACATTGAGAGGTTCTCATTTAACTTGGCCACGGGCCTATGTACTGCCCGATATGTTTTAAGAACACATGCTTTGAAGGTATGAACCTGGTCCAAAAATGCATATTGGACAGTTCCAGACGTGTTGCAGCCTGGCACTGTTGCCTATCTTATTGCATCATACGGTGCTCTTAGGTTAACACAGCCTTAAGTAGCGTGGCTTCTCTTTTGCGGTGCCAAATCTGGGCGAGTCTTTCTCCTATATTAAGAAAAGGTGAATGGCTGTGGTGTGCCATTCAATCATAGTAAGATCTCCTAATCCTACATCACCCCTCAGGAATTCTGTGAGGCAGTTACATACAAGTTTCACTACCCTGCCAGCTAGCGACAGGCACATCTTGCCTTCCGAGCTGCTCGTGTGCTCAACATTGTCAGTCTGAGGTGTACTCGTCGAGAAAAATCTTGCTACAGTAGTTCCCTGGTACATTAAACTTGATCTTTTCCGTACTCCTGGATTCTGTTAAAACATGCTTTGAAAGAAAAGAAAACAAAAGAAAAAACTTCTTGACAAAAAAAAAGTTCTTTTGCCCCAGTCAAGGCTTAGAGAATATTAGTTCCCTGGATATGCCTGGTGTATTCCCTCAGAGGTGATAATCACTGGCATTTCCCAAGCAGTTGAGCTGCTAAGAGATGCTCTGCTAAACATCTCCAAAAGACTCCTCATAATTTCACATCTTCCTTCATCTCCCTCTGACAGCGTGCAGGCCTGTAAATCAATGAAAATACCAGTTTCTCCTCATGGTTGGGTCAAAATAGCTGTAGAATATTACTAGCCATTTTAACTGGTCTTTTTACAACTACCTTCAGGCAATACTTTTAAGCCCTCTGTTTCTCGTCGGGGTATGTGTAATGCACACTGCCCTAATTTTGTTGCAAACATCAGCAGCATGTGGGGCTTTCTGCTTTTCCACTGATTAAAGAACCCCTGACATCCTGGTATATCCTTGCACTGGGACCCAGCTCAGCTTTCGCAGCTGGAGTTAAGAAGCCCGTTCCCAGCTGCACATCGTTTCAGAAGCTGAGAATGCTGGAAACTCAGTCCTGTCCAAGTAACAAAACTCTAACCAAAACCCGTGCTGACAACAGTGATGGGGAGCAAACTGCTACTGGAATTCAGGTGACTCTGATGGGTGAGCACGTGGGTTGCATGCGGTGTCTCCGACAAGGTGGCCTGGTGTAGGGAGTGACCGACCGACTGAGCGTGGCACGGCACTGCTGGCAATGCATACTACAGCTCGGAGGCTGCGGCAGGCAAGAGATGAAATCGGACTTTAAGGCTTCCCTGGCACTACCTGAAAAAGAGATGGTAGTAGAAGAAAAGGATGCAGCGTGAGGAGCTGCAGATATTCTTCTGCTGATTGTGTGCCTGTCTCTTGTCAGGATGCACTGCCTGGAACAACTTTTAAATATACTATCTCTTAGTCCTACTTTTGGAGGAGTGTGAATACCTCTACTAGTAGTAGAAACTCTTCATGCACCCTGTGCCTTCTACAAGCTGGCTTTGTGCCCTGCTGCCTCTGAATGAAAAAGAACCGATGTTGGGTGGGTTTGTCCAGATTTTTCGAAGCTCCAGTCTATGAAGGTCCTTTGAGTGAGTTCTGCAGAGAAGGAGAGGATTTTCTCTTTCTGCTTGAACATACATACTCTTCCTCTTTCTTTTTGCTCAGATAGGAAGTGTCATCGTTTTTTAGGGCATTATGAAATGAACCGCAAGATCTAGAGTCAGAAGCCAGGTTGGTCTAATTAAAGCCACACCATGTTTTGTCCCAAAATCTAAGAGTTGGTTGCCTAAGCAGCGGTTACTTCAGGGTTACTCAAGGTTAATTCTGAGCAGACATGGGGAATTCTGAAATAATAGAATTAAATCTACCTGAAATAATGAAAATGATCTCCCTGAATTTTTTTTTCTTGCTTCACAACAGCATGAAGACATCTGCTGAATTATGTACCTTTTAGAACTCACAATAGGATTTCATGTTGGTTTTGGTTTTATTTTATCCAGACAGACTCAAATAGGAGGAAAAATAACTATTTCTCTAGCAGTGTTTGTGTTGCTGGACTTACTAGTTTTTTAGGATCAGTAGCTTTGCCTCAAAGCTTTTGGCTTTATGAAACCAGTCTAATGGAAAGTAAGAATCAATTGATAGAACTAAAACAACATTCAGTCATTATCTTGTTTCCTTTAGGACATGCTAAAATGAAGGAATCCTATCTAATAAATCTCTAACATAGATTAGTCCATATGTTGTAGTAAAAGAAGGTACTTTAATGTTCAAATTAATTATTAATGAAATCAATGTTTGGTAATTTTCAGTTAAGTCACTGATTAATGTCTATAGATTAAAACCAAAACATTCGTAAAAGATTAACTGCTGCCTAATATCAAGACATGTCTGAAAGGATGAGAAAAATCATTTTTTCTTAAACTAATATTCGATATCTGCAAATTATACCTTCCCCTTTCTCTACCTCAATTTGCTTTCCGTACTGTTGACTTCATGCTTTGGACAAGCTAACAAGGATGGAAAAAACCTGTGGTGTTTTGGGAAGGTGAAGTGGCATGAAAACCCGAAGAATGTAAGGCGTGTTTCCATCTTTGTCCCACATAGCCATGTCCTGCTAGTAATACAGTGGTTTACTGTGTTGTGGTGGTGTGTAGCTTCAGATTGGTGGCGATGTCTGTATTTTCAAGTGTAGTTTGTGGGGCCCTTTGATCTGTTTCATAGGATGATGAAAGTTAGAAGCTCACTCTCCAAAGCAGCAATTCTTAGAGCTTGAAAATATGATCCAAGAGTTCCCAAAAGGGTCAGAAATCTGGTTGGCAAGGAAGAAACTTAGTTGGGGCTCCTTCTGCCTCTCTGACCTTCTAAGGATTACGGGGCAGGACTGTTGGAGAGCTTAGGGCTAGCATCACTGCTCCGTAGGGCATCGCGGGGCATTTACTGCTTCTCAGGATATGAAAATCATTTATTAACAATCAGAACACATTAGTCTGTCTCCTAGTGTCACCCTCCTCATTCTCCCTTCCCTCCCATTCTGGTAGGCTTCCCGTTGCCCGGTGTAGAGGGATACCTGTGTATTTGAACTACATATAATTCTGAAATGTGGGAGTGAATAGTGCCAGTACTGTGGTAGAACAGTGTTTACGTGGTTCCTTTAGCATTGATTTTCTACAAGATCTTCAGAGCTTTCCTTCTTTAGTGGTATAAAAACTACGAATACTTTTCTAACTTCTTTATTACGGCTGGTTATAAAATGATGACTAGGCATTTATTATTTTAGAAATTTGCCTTGAATCAAGGCAAGTTTCTTACTGTAATTTGAACACCGATGTTTGCTTTCAGGAGAATCTGATCTCAATGGAGCAATAACAGAAGCAGGAAAAACCTATGAAGAAATCGCCAGTCTTGTGGCAGAGCAGGTAGGAGTATTATGAATGCATTGGCGTAGCGTGTACACACATAGCACCTATTTGGATCACTTTTGACTTTTTTCTTTTCTGTTAAAACATAACTGCTAGTGCTGCAGACCAGTTAAATGAAATTATTAATACTTTAAAATGCCCTTTCATCTTCTCTTCTATTGAGTGTCAGTGTAGAGGGGATGTGATGGGAGAATATTTCTTTTGGATCAGAAATCTCACATTTTGGTTTCTAAAATACGAAAATGATTACTTCCTCTTTAAACGCGTCTGTTTTCTAATGTCAATGAGCTGTCTTCATTACCGATACAAAAGAATAAGATTTAATCAAGGATAGGGTTTCTCCCTTCCCCCTGCATTCCCCAAATGTCTACAGGGTGCAGGTCTTGCTGTGTTTCAGTGTCTTGATGTGCAATTGCCTGCTTCAGTAAAAATCTAGCTTAAGTAAATCCTGATTGGTGTCAATATTCCAGTCATAAATTGATGTTTAGGGTATCTAAAGCTTAAAATCTCCAAAATGCAGATCCTCTTGATCTCAGGGTTGAGTCTGGAAGTTCTTAAACCAGCTTTCCAAGCCGGCAAGTAAGAAGATGCACCTGTGCATGTACATATCTGTATCCGTAAGGAGATTGTACGGGTAACTCCTTTTCAGTGCCAATTTGAGGCAAAACCCCTCGCTTTGTGAGCTGCTGTTGAGTAAAACAAAGAACAGAGGTGTCTTCTCACTGGTGCTCAGTGCCTTACTCCAAAGAGCTTCTGTTTTAATAAGGAGCTTTTTAAATATGAAAAACTTAAACAATTTAGATTTTGAGTTGGGTATTTTCCATTCTTTCCTTCCCTTTTTCCCCTCACTCTTTTTTTTGGCATCGTAGTTTCTTTTCTGTGATGTTAATGTGCCACAGATCTTTTTACTAATGCTTACACTTTGTTTATTAGCCAAAGAAAGATCTTCACTTTTTGATGGAAACAAATCATGAATATAAAGGATTTCTTGGCTGCTTCCCTGACATCATAGGAGCTCATAAGGTACGTGAGGGGCTGTTCCTTCTAAGCGTTGGGCAGTAGGAAGACCTACGGCAACCAAAGTGGGGGTAGGTATGGGATGCTGCATTTCTGCAGCAGCCTGGCCCCTGCTTCCAGAAACACTGAAAGCTTCTGTGAAACTGGTGTGTTGATTTTTTTTTTTTTTTTTTTTTTTTTTTCAAAATAAAAAATATTGAGAGGAGAGGGAAGCTAGAGCTTGTCTCGAGATCTGAGACTATCATGACTTTCTGGTAGAGCAGAGCACTAGAAGCTTCATGATTTTCTTCAGGTTAACTTCATGTGCCAAGGTGCTGAATAGCAGTAGAGTAAACTTGTAGTATTTGAGTCTTACATAGGAGCTGATACTAAACCATACCAGTATTGTAGGAAAAATTGTGTACGCTTATATGGCTAGCTTACTGATATGAGATAAATAATCATGCACTGCCTAGAAGTTTCTTTAATATTAAAAAATAGAGAATAGGGCTAGCTTTTCTGGGGGAAAAAAAACCCGAACAAAACCCCAGCGACAAAAAAACAACCACTTTGTTCTCTGTAATATGAAAGCCATCAAATAGTAAAATGGTAG